>NC_086449.1:35816109-36116109 GCF_028390025.1 Pseudophryne corroboree
CAAACACCTTCTTACTGTAAATCTCCTTGCAATCGCCTGTGCGAATGGATTCTTCGCACAAACCCATCACTGAGCGGCGATCCACTTTGTACCTGTGCGACGCAGCTGCGCATTGCGGTGCATACGCTTGTGCAGTCTAGACCTGATCACCTACTGTGCGCAAAACGCAGCCTAGCGCTCAGGTCTGAATGACCCCCATAGTTCTGATTTTTACAAAGTACTTTATTTCTATGTAACTCTAATGTCCAAATTATTATTCAATGATTATTTAGTGATGTACTTAATAAAGCTCATTGTTTATTCCTGCAATATTGCATTATTAGACAGCCGGCGTCTCTGTAGCTGTTGTATCACTACAAGTCCCAGCATTTCTGTAACATATAACTGTTTCTAGCTGAGCAGGATATCTGGCTGTACTAAAGATAAACCCCATCTCTTCATGGTAAAGCTGTGACACTAGGGAGATGTTCTAAGCCTGGAAAAGTGATAAATTGCACGGTGATAAAGTACCGGCCAATCAGCTCCTAACTGTCATGTCACAGGCTGGGTTTGAAAAATGACAGTTAGGAGCAGATTGGCTGGTACTTTATTACCGGGCAATTTATCACTTTTCAAGGCGTAGGACATCTCCCCCAGTCACTGTGAGATAGAGAAGATCCTCTCAGTCATGTCTGAGCCCCCTGTGCATTAACTGGATGCAAAATTAGAGTCACATTTACTGAGTGCAACTTTGTTAGTTGTTATGTACAACATTTCTCGGAGTCTGCTATTACTCAGGTCATTACTTCACATGTGTAATCACGGTAACAGTGACAGCACTGATGTAACCATAATCACATATACCGTGTAATTAGTACAAAAGAAAAAAGTTATGAGTGCGCTGTCAGCGGCAGCCTGTATAGGGGGGGGGGGGGGGGTCAGCCCCTGTGGTAGATATAGCAAAATAGTACAGAGTATACTGGCGCCGGTTGTAGAACCAAATAAGGGACAGTGATAAATTAGAATAAAAAATTAGATCAATTTATTAACATACAATAAGAATGTGATTAAAAGAGTATATATTAAGAACCAGTGGCGTAAGTTCGTCAAAGCTGCCCGGATTCAAGATAGATATTGGTGCCCCCCTATTTCCTATATTAAGATAAATATATGTATGTATGTGTGCGTGTGTATATATATGTGTGTGTGTGTGTGTGTGTGTGTGTGTGTGTGTGTGTGTGTGTGTGTGTGTGTGTGTGTATGGAGTGTTCTGCAAAAAATGTATATACATTTATACATTTTATTGTCTTTTATTTGAAATCACACATTTCTTAGCAGTCATACCCAGGATTAGAACCCATTACCTGTCACACTAACATCAGAAGCTATTTGCTTCTGTAGAGGAAGCATGAGAATTATAACTATATGAAGTTACGTGTAATTGTCAGAGAAGTATCTTCATATAGTTAAAATTCTCATATTTCCTATACAGGAGCAAACAGCTTCATCAGTACAGTGACTGATTCCAGTGTAATAGGTTGTGGTTTCTAATCCTGGGTGTGACCCTTGTAAAATGTGTATATTCAGCATAATAAAGAGGGTGCGATTAGTAAGGTGCAGGGAGCAGTGAGGAAGTCGGCCACTGTAAAGACAGCGGCAGCTATCAATTAACTTAATTCGATGGTGTCACAGAATGGGAGGAGAGGTGCCCCCTTCAGAGCAGGAGCCCGGCGGCAGATGACTCCGTTGCCTCACAGAGTTCTGCCTCTGTTAAGAACTGTTACAGTTCTCTATCACATCTCAATTTTTGACAGAGAATTTAGGAATTAGACCACTGAGATCTCACTAGTAGTGCGTGCTTTGTACAGCTTCCGGTTAGGGCTCGTTCCTCAATAGTATTTGGTTCACTTTGAATGTTTATTAGTTACCCGGTCCTTATGGATGCAGTCCCCAAAGGATCTCAGTTTGCCGGAGATGATCCAAATAGCAGCATAGGGGTGGTTTCGGGTTCCAAAAATAGATAGTTTGTACAGTCCAAATGAGGTAAAGAGTCCAATTTGTAGCAGAGGTGACACAAGTGGATGCAATGCTAGTGGTCAATAATCCTTGGCTCAACGCGTTTTGCTGGTCTGATGGCTGTCAGCTTCCTCAGGAGCCCTTATGTGTTTATATACTCTATTCATTAGGCTGAGAGTAACAGCACCTGATGCATTCATCATACAATATAAAAAATGTCCCAAAAAAGCAGTAAAAATTGTGTCTAGAAGGCAATCCTATTTTACTGTCTCCGATCACGTGATCCGTGTTTGTCCGATCAGCACCATTCACTGATAGGACAAACACGGATCACGTGATGGGAGACGGTCACATGATCAGGAAATGATTTTATTTACTTTACCCTTCTATAATGAATAATAGATAAATAACACTCGTTTTTAGGATATATAACTACCAATGTTGATGTGATAAAATAGGATTGCCTTCTAGACACAATTTTTACTGCTTTTTTGGGACATTTTTTATATTGTATGATGAATGCATCAGGTGCTGTTACTCTCAGCCTAATGAATAGAGTATATAAACACATAAGGGCTACTGAGGAAGCTGACAGCAATCAGACCAGCAAAACGCGTTGAGCCAAGGATTATTGACCACTAGCATTGCATCCACTTGTGTCACCTCTGCTACAAATTGGACTCTTTACCTCATTTGGACTGTACAAACTATCTATTTTTGGAACCCGAAACCACCCCCATGCTGCTATTTGGATCATCTCCGGCAAACTGAGATCCTTTGGGGACTGCATCCATAAGGACCGGGTAACTAATAAACATTCAAAGTGAACCAAATACTATTGAGGAACGAGCCCTAACCGGAAGCTGTACACAGCACTACTAGTGAGATCTCAGTGGTCTAAATCCTAAATTCTCTGTCAAAAATTGAGATGTGATAGAGAACTGTTCTTAATATATACTCTTTTAATCATATTCTTATTGTATGTTAATAAATTGTTCTAATTTTTTATTCTAATATATCACCGTCCCTTATTTGGTTCTAAAGCCGGCGCCAGTATACTCTGTACTATTTACCATGTAATTAGTGACTGCCGCCTGTGATACATTCTGCTCCCACAGATAGGGCTGGATCTAGCCCTTGTGACGCCCCAAGCGAAAAATAGGGGTGTGGCTTCATGAAGGGGCGTGGTCAGTTATGCTCCCAGTAGTATTGCCCCCAGTAGAGTTGTGCCCCCTAGTATAAGCCCCCAGTAGTATTGCCCCCAGTAGAGTTGTGCCATCTAGTTTGTGCTGATTACAAAAAAAATGAAAATAAATTAATTGATACTCACCATCCCCGCTCCTGATTCCCGACCGCTTCTGCCCTCCGTGTCCGGCCACCGGCGCCACTCCTCTGATCTATGGGAGAGACGTCATGAAGTCTCTCCCATAGCACCGCATAGACACTAGAGGTCAATCATGACCTCTAGTGTCTATGTGCCGCTCCCACAATGCAGTGCAGTGTGCAATTACGTCATCGCGCACTGCACAGTCAGCACTGCACAGCACCAGGGGGCACCACCAGTAGCTGATCTTGCCATGGTGGCGGCACCCTTCGGAAAGGCGGCACTCCGGACAAAAATCCTGCGTGCCCGTAGCAAGATGCGCTACTGCCCACAGACCCGGTATACTGGTATTTGATGTAACAACAGGCATCTCCACAGCCCAACTCGCCCTTGAGGGTAAGTCTCCAGTGGGCCCTCCTGCATAGGAGCTCCCCTATCAATAGGGGACAGAGACCATGCATAGGTGGGCTGATCACAATGGATCTGCCGTGGGCTGGGCTATTAGTGTTAATTTACAGAAGAAAAAACCTACATCTTTTTAAGAAGACTTCTGCAGCTGCTGTCTCATAGTTGTCTTCCCTCCTGCATCCTGCAGGAGACTCCCAATTCCAGAGAAGTCTCCTGCTGCCCCGGAAAGTTTCAAACAATCCCCTGAATTTTGCACTGCTCCTTCTGGATTCTGTACTGTGTATGCATGGTTCTGAAGTGTAGGGGGTGTGCCAAAAGGACCTCACCCTGTACACACACTGGCGTATCTGTGATGGGTGCAGTGTGTGCGGTGCACACGGGTCCCTGTGTCCAGAGGGGGCCCACACCGCACCCATTTCTCTTCTATACTTACCTTTCTTGTGTCCAGGTGTGGGCCACCTCCTCTCCCGAGTCCAGTAGCTGGCAGCCGCAGCAGCACTGTTAGTGGTCTGTCTGAGCACTAGAGACTCTGGCACAGTGCTGGAGTCTACAACGCATGTGCATGTCTCCGGAAAAATGGCCGCCGTGCAATTTTTTCAGAGACTTGCCCATGTGCTGTAGACAGCTGTAGACTATGGGACAAGAGAGGAGGGGCTCACACCTGGAGACTGCACACAGGTCCCCTCCTCTCTAGATACGCCCCTGCATACACATTACATGGAGGGGGCTGAGCGTCTACTCTAGGGATAGAGATCTCAGCTTGAGAGTCTTTCTGAAATGGTGAGTAGCCGGATAGTGCTAAATCCTGCTTGCACATGCTGCTATGGGGGGATGCTGTAATGGTGGGTGGGTGACACGGAGTGTGCAGTGCGGTATGCAGTAGCGGATCTTGCCACGGGCAAGCAGGACTTTTTCCCGGGGCGATGCCTTCCGGAGAGCGCCGCACCATGGCAAGATCCGCTACTGTGCCCCCCGCTGTGTCTGCTGTGTCCCCCGCTGTGAGGGAACTAGACGCTACCCATGGAGAGGACCTTTGCTGTGCGGTGCGCGATGACGTCATCGTGCACCGCACAGCATTGTGGGACTGACACAGACGCTAGAGGTCATTATTGACCTCTAGTGTCTATCTGTCCCATATATCCGAGGAGAGGAGCAGCGCTGGCGGAGGTCTGCAGCAGTCGGGATGCAGGAGTGGGGATAGTAAGTATAAATTGTTTTGTGTGTAAGTGGAGCTACTCCTACGAGGGGCACAAATGGGGGCACTACTCTACAGGGGGAGTAACTGACCACGCCCCCTGTATGAAGCCATGCCCCTATTTTTCACCCGGGGTGCCAAAAGGGCTAGAACCAGCCCTGGCTGTATGCTGTGTTACTCAGAAGCTGTGTGTCACAGTGGAAGTTACTGTGCTGTGTGACACGGGGGGGGGGGGGGGGGGGGAGGGGGGGAAATGTGGCAGAGGTAGAACTGTGCTTGGGGACATAGGGGGTTTAATGTGCTGGGTGACACAGGGAGAGGGGGTTAATGTGGCAGAGGTAGTACTGTGCTGGGGGACACGTGGTGCTGTGCTCAGGAGGGGAGGCAGAGAAATGGAGAGAGGAGGCTCAGGGGGAGATGATACTGCTATGGGGTAAGCATGGAGAGTGGGGCTGATGACACTGTTATGGGGGGAGACGTAGATGGAGACATGGTGAGTGGGGTCTCAGAGGACTGACACTGCGGGACACACCCCTGAGTGGCAATAGATACACCCATAGGTGGAGCTAGGCTTACCCTTTGGGCGGAGCATGACACACCGAATAGCACACTGTGCAAAAGAAAATCTCCCTGAAACTTAGGGGCACATTTATCAACGAGTTTTATCATATGCAATGATTTTGAAAACTTGTTGCGTATGATAAATGGTGCTCCAGCCAATCGGCTTCCAACTGTCATTTTTCAAACATGTCAGTTAGGAGCTGATTGGCTGGAGCACCATTTATCATACTGATCGAGTTTTAAAACTCGTTGCATATGATAAAACTCGTTGATAAATGGGCCTCTAACTTTTAAAAGTAGGTAGGTATGTGCTGTCTGCAGTGCTGAGGAGTTTCCTGATCAGTGCAGGTATTCCTCAGCAGCCTCTGCTGCGCTCCGATTGGCTGAGTTAAAGGAAGAAAGTGGAGGAAAACCAGGAGTTTGCCGGATCATGGACAGGAAACTGCAGGCAGCACACAGGCAAAAGGATAATGACAGTGTGAGAGGCAATATGTGTGTGTGTGTGTGTGTGTGTGTGTGTGTGTGTGTGTGTGTGTGTGTGTGTGTGTGTGTGTGTGTGTGTGTGAGGAATAGCATGTGTGTGTGTGTGAGGCACAGGATGTGTGAGTGAGGCATGTGTGTGTGAGGCACACTGTGGTTATTTGTAAAAACTCTTTTTCACACAGTGTATATTCAGCGCAGAACCGCTGGCAACCTCTGCACGGTCGCTCCACCACCACATTAGTGTTGTCTGCTAGGTAGCTGAAGGGCCCAGCTGCTCCTCACATAGGTAACCGGGCAGCGCTGCAGTTTCCCGTCATTGCAATCCGCCCCTCCCGGCTTATCCATCTGTGTCCAGTGTGCACAGCATATTCTGGTAGAGATGTCATGACTTCTTTCCCAGCCTGCCCCCAGCCCACCCCCCATGCCAACAAGAGCCACATTGTTTGGGCGGAGGAAGAGGGCACTGCGGAGAGGCTGAAGGAGAGAGAGGGGTGGGAGAAGGATAGGGAGGGGTTGGGAGAGAGAGAGGGATGGGGTGAGAAGGAGACACAGAGAGGTGTGGGAGGGGAGGTGAAAAGGAGGCACAGAGAGAGTGAGAGATGTGGGAGGGGAGGGAGAGAGAGAGGGGGTTGGGAGAGGAGAGAGAGAGAATGGGAGGGGAGCGAGAGAGAGAGAGGTGGGAGAGAGAGATAATGGGATTGGAGGGGTTGAAGAGACACATAGAGAGGTGTGGGAGGGGAGATAGAGAGGTGTGGGAGGGGAGGTGAAAAGGAGGCACAGAGAGAGTGAGAGATGTGGGAGGGGAGGGAGAGAGAGAGGGGGTTGGGAGGGGAGCGAGAGAGAGGTAAGAGAGAGAAATAATGGGATGGGAGGGGTTGAAGAGACACATAGAGAGGTGTGGGAGGGGAGATAGAGAGGTGTGGGAGGGGAGAGAAGGGGTGGGAGAAGAGAGAGAGGGCTGGGATGAGGGAGGCAGGGGTAGAAGGGGGAGAAACGGGTGGAAGGGAGAGAAAGAGGAGGTAGGAAGGAGGGGAGAGAGAGTGGTGGGAGAGAGAGAGGGGTCATTCCGAGTTGTTCGCTCGTTGCCGATTTTCGCTTACTGCGCATGCGCAAGGTTTGCAGAGCGCATGCGCGTAGTTATTTTACACAAAAGTTAGGTATTTTACTCACGGCATAACAAAGCTTTTTCATCGCTGTGCTGATCGTAGTGTGATTGACAGGAAGTGGGTGTTTCTGGGCGGAAACTGGCTGTTTTATGGGAGTGTGCGGAAAAACGCAGGCGTTCGAGTTTCAAAACGCAGGAGTGGCTGGAGAAACGGGGGAGTGGTTGGGCAAACGCTGGGTGTGTTTGTGACGTCAAACCAGGAACAAAAAGGACTGAGCTCGTCGCAATGGCAGAGTAAGTCTGGAGCTACTCAGAAACTGCAAAGAATTTTCTATTCGCAATTCTGCTAATCTTTCGTTCGCACTTCTGCTAAGCTAGGATACACTCCCAGAGGGCGGCGGCCTAGCGTGTGCAAAGCTGCTAAACTCTGCTAGCGAGCGAACAACTTGGAATCACCCCCAGAGAGTGGGAGGAGAAAGAGAGAGAGAGGTGGGAGGGGGAGAGGGGTGAGATAGGGATGAGAGAGGGATGGAAGTGGGGGAGAGAGAGGAGTGGCAAAGGGGGGGAGATAGAGCGGTGAGAGAGATGAGGTGAGGGAGAGGGAGAGAGGGGGTAGGGGAGAGAGAGGGGTGGGAGATAGGGGGAGAGAGAATTGGGGAGGGGGGGGGAGAAAAAGGGGTGTGAGGGATACAGTGGCGCATGAATATTATTAATGGCTGTCTAGCGTCCTCTGCAGCCTGCTACTTCCTGGTGGCACTTGTGAGTCCTTAATAAAAGTTTACTTTATTTTAATTATAGTACATATGTATCCATGTGCATACATATATACACATGTATATATATACATACATACATACATACATACATACACATAAACACACACACACACACACACACACACACAGGATATATATACATGTGTATATACAGTAGACGTGTACTGTATGTATGTATGTATATATATATGTATGCATGATTAATATATATATATATATATATATATATATATATATATATATACTGTATATATGTATGTGTAGATATGTATGTATATATATATATATATATATATATATGGAGGTGGATAGGCACTCCCACTGATGGCCATAGTAAGCAACGGTACCCTCTTGAAACAAATAACTACAAATACGGAAAGGAGGAAGTGCCACTCTGCGTCTTTAAACAGGCAAAAAGTGTATTCAACAACACATCTACAGGTCCTGTAGATGTGTTTGTTGAATACACTTTTTGCCTGCTTCCTCCTTTTTGTATTTGTGTGTATATAGGCCCTCATTCCGAGTTGTTCGCTCGGTATTTTTCATCGCATCGCAGTGAAAATCCGCTTAGTACGCATGCGCAATGTTCGCACTGCGACTGCGCCAAGTAACTTTACTATGAAGAAAGTATTTTTACTCACGGCTTTTTCTTCGCTCCGGCGATCGTAATGTGATTGACAGGAAATGGGTGTTACTGGGCGGAAACACGGCGTTTCAGGGGCGTGTGGCTGAAAACGCTACCGTTTCCGAAAAAAACGCAGGAGTGGCCGGGGAAACGGTGGGAGTGCCTGGGCGAACGCTGGGTGTGTTTGTGACGTCAACCAGGAACGACAAGCACTGAAATGATCGCACAGGCAGAGTAAGTCTGGAGCTACTCTGAAACTGCTAACTCGTTTGTAATCGCAATATTGCGCGTACGTCGGTCGCAATTTTAAGAAGCTAAGATTCACTCCCAGTAGGCGGCGGCTTAGCGTGTGTAACTCTGCTACATTCGCCTTGCGAGCGAACAACTCGGAATGAGGGCCATATATTAGTGATGAGCGGGTTCGGATCCTCGGAATCCGAACCCCCCCGAACTGCACCCTTTTTGCACGGGTCCGAGGCAGATTCGAACCTTCCCGCCTTGCTCGGTTAACCCGAGTGCGCCCGAACATCATCATCCCGCGGTCGGATTCTCGCGAGATTCGTATTCTATATAAGGAGCCTCGCGTCACCGCCATTTTTCACTCGTGCATTGGAAATGATAGTGAGAGGACGTGGCTGGCGTCCTCTCAGTTTTATTCATGTGGCTGCAAATATCTGTGCTCACTGCTTTATTGTGGGGACTGGGTACAGTGCAGAGTTTTGCTGACCAGTGACCACCAGTATTATACGTTCTCTGCCTGAAAAACGCTCCATATCTGTGCTCAGTGTGCTGCATATATCTGTGCTCACACTGCTTTATTGTGGGGACTGGGGACCACCAGTATTATATAGGAGGAGTACAGTGCAGAGTTTTGCTGACCAGTGACCACCAGTATTATACGTTCTCTGCCTGAAAAACGCTCCATATCTGTGCTCAGTGTGCTGCATATATCTGTGCTCACACTGCTTTATTGTGGGGACTGGGGACCACCAGTATTATATAGGAGGAGTACAGTGCAGAGTTTTGCTGACCAGTGACCACCAGTATTATACGTTCTCTGCCTGAAAAACGCTCCATATCTGTGCTCAGTGTGCTGCATATATCTGTGCTCACACTGCTTTATTGTGGGGACTGGGGACCACCAGTATTATATAGGAGGAGTACAGTGCAGAGTTTTGCTGACCAGTGACCACCAGTATTATACGCTCTCTGCCTGAAAAACGCTCCATATCTGTGCTCAGTGAAATGCCATCAACGTCGTCTGCCAAGACCGATGCCCAATGTCATAGTAGAGAGCATGTAAAATCCAAAAAACAAAAGTTCAGTAAAATGACCCAAAAATCAAAATTAAAAGTGTCTGAGGAGAAGCGTAAACTTGCCAATATGCCATTTACGACACGGAGTGGCAAGGAACGGCTGAGGCCCTGGCATATGTTCATGGCTAGTGGTTCAGCTTCACATGAGGATGGAAGCACTCATCCTCTCGCTAGAAAACTGCAGTGCCACTCCTAGATGGGCCAGGTGTTTGTGTCGGCCACTTGGGTCGCTTGGCTTAGTCACACAGCTACCTCATTGCGCCTCTTTTTTCTTTGCATCATGTGCTCTTTTGGGGAGTATTTTTTTGAAGTGCCATCCTGCCTGACACTGTAGTGCCACTCCTAGATGGGCCAGATGTTTGTGTCGGCCACTTGGGTCGCTTAGCTTAGTCACACAGCTACCTCATTGTGCCTCTTTTTTTCTTTGCATCATGTGCTGTTTGGGGACTATTTTTTGAAGTGCCATCCTGTCTGACACTGCAGTGCCACTCCTAGATGGACCAGGTGTTTGTGTCGGCCACATGTGTTGCTTAGCTTAGCCATCCAGCGACCTTGGTGCACCTCTTTTTTTCTTTGCATCTGTCACAACTGAGGGCCTAAGCTGACGGGAGGCAGCCTCAGTTGTAGGGGCTGAGGTGTAAAGGAACCTGGGAGGTTGTATCAGACCCCTTGACATGTAAGTTACATGTAGAAGAATTTGCCGAAGGCGTGACCACGACAACCAGGATAAAAGTCAATGATGTTTATTTTGACAAACTCCATGCATCACAGTAGCAGTAAAAAGAAACATAAAATCAGCAGGGAAATAATACAGTTCCTGGGTACTACAGGATGGCAAGGACCACAGGGCTCTGGTAGTATGAGACAGTTCTTATAATCTTCTAGTTGGAAAGTCCTTACCAGGCCCGACTGTAGCAATGAAGATAGCCCAGGATCGTATCAGCTGGTGTTCCAGGGAAAGCTGGGCTGCTGTAGATAAAATAGCTGCTGTGGGTACTGGTTGGAACCAGACTGATGTTGGCACGGAGTGGATACTGGCTGGAACCAGTTAAATAATAAATGAAGCTTGAGAGCGATGCAATATGAATGAAATGTGAAGCTTGAGAGCTGAGAAATAATAATACCGGTGGAGAGTAGTAAACTGCAGAGATGACACCGGCCCTTTAAGAGAAGCTGTACTCTGCTGGAAGCTAGGTTGGAAGCAGGTAATTCTGTAACTGGAAACAGATGAATCCTAGAACACTGGAAAGTCAGGCTGCACCGCAGATGATGATCAGAAGCGGGTCTCTTCAGTGGAGGTTTGGAAATGGTAACTGGAACCTGGAAAACAACCACAGGGAAAAGAGACAAACTGGAACTAGGTTTGACAACCAAAGCACTGACGCCTTCCTTGCTCAGGCACAGGATACTTATACCTGCAGCAAGGAAGGGATTGGCTAGGCAATTATGCAGATTACAATGGTAACAACAGATTGGTGGAAATGAACAGGTGACAGAATCCAACATGGCTGCGCCCATGCAGACACTTGGAGGGAAGATTGGTTTGTAATCCATGTGGGAACTTTAACAGTAAACAGGAGACGCCAGACTGATGAGTGCACATTTGAACCACGCGGGCAACAGCGGAGGCAGCGGCTGACGTAAGCGCCACTCTGACATCCTGCATGCAGAAACTCAGGGACGGCGGCGGAGGCCGCGGGAGACGCCATTCAGGATGTAACATGGCACTGCTGTGACAGTGTCTCAGAGTGACAGGAGAGGAGGCAGGAATGTGGACATCAGAATAACAGATGGGATCCGGTCCTGGAGCGCTGAGCCAGCCTTAGAAGGCATCTGAAAGGTAAGTAATGGCGTCCAGATACCCGGATCGTGACAGCATCATGTGCTGTTTGGGGACTATTTTTTAAATCTGCCATCCTGTCTGACACTGCAGTGCCACTCCTAGATGGGCCAGGTGTTTGTGTCAGCCACTTGGGTCGCTTAGCTTAGTCACACACAGAGCCGGCCCTCCTGCCTTTACCTAGTTGCTGATTTAGCTATAATTTGCTAGTGAGGGGGGGGGGGGGGGCGCCCGCTGTTCGCCACTGTCGGCGTCTCTGCCCTTCCATTATTAGAGCAGAGCTGCCTGCGGTAGCGCCGGAGGATGGAGCGGGTGAGTGAGGGAGAAAAATTTAGCTGGCTGTCACTGTGCGTGCGGCTCACGGCGCCGGCGCAGCGGCGCTACTCAGGGGAAGTGCCCCTTACAAAGATGGCCGCCGCTCCGGGAGGAGGGCTACTGTGCATGTCCGGCCGCAGCAGCTCCTCCTCCCATGGTCCTTAGCGGAGTCAGTAAGACTCCGGGCACTGCGCCATCAATGAAGTTGGGAGGCCGAAGGGAGAGTGGGACTCAAGGCCAGCCGGGAGCAGCTAATTGCACCCTGACACCACCACCGCAAAGCAGCAAAAGTACAGCTGCTGACAGTAAGGCAATGTTAATTCAGTGTCCACTCTGTCATTTTGCCAATATATATTATATATATATATATATATATTATATATATATTATATATTATATATATATATATATATATATATATATACAAATATTATATATATATATATATGTGTATTATATATATATATATATAAAAGTGTAACAATGGGCGGCACTCACGGCATGGAAAAAAAGACAGACAAGCTGGTCTGATGTTAAATCAACGTTTCAATGTCTTTACGGCATTTTCGTCATCCTGACGAAAATGCCGTAAAGACATTGAAACGTTGATTTAACATCAGACCAGCTTGTCTGTCTTTTTTTCCATGCCGTGAGTGCCGCCCATTGTTACACTTTTATATTGGACACAGCGCATGCTGCTACCAGGGAGGGCACCGGCACGTATATATGCATACCAATTTTTGGACATTGTGAGTGCCGTGGATTTCCTCTATTTATATATATATATATATATATATATATATATATATATATATATTTAGATATATAAATATATATATATATGTATATATATATATATACTGTAAATACATAATATATATTATAAAAATATATATATATATTATTTTTTTTTCTCAATTTGCTTGCACTCCTATTGTAACCTTTGCTGAGGTGCCATCCTAAGGCCTGTAAATAGGGTGGTTTTCAGTATGCCGGCGGTCGGGCTCCCGGCGACCAGCATACCGGCGCCGGGAGCCCGACAGCCGGCATACCAACACTTATTCTCCCTCGTGGGGGTCCACGACCCCCCTGGAGGGAGAATAAAATAGTGTTGCGCGCGTAGCGCGCCACCGTGCCAGTAGCGTGGCGAGCGCATCGAGCCCGCAAGGGGCTCATTTGCGCTCGCCACACTGTCGGTAAGCCGGCGGCCAGCCTCCCGGCGCTGGTATGCTGGTCGCCGGGAGGCCAGCCGCCGGCAGATCGTAGTGAACCCTGTAAACCTATGTATATCGGCAGCAATGAGGCGGAACTCATCAGAATTCTGTAAACATAAAATTTGCGTCCTTTAATCCTACGTTTCAGGCTTGCGCCCGTTGTCAGGGACGAGTATCGTAGCAAGTCTGGTGAGTGTCGCCTCATTGCCGCCGATATATATTTATTAGATATCTATATTATAAATACATATGTATATATAAAATATATACATATATATATATATATATATATAATATACATGGCGAAGCACACTCCAGTGGTACTGTTAAAATAGTCAACGTTTCAGATGTCTTCTATTCATACATATTTTGTCAGAACCTGACGAAAGATGTATGAATAAAAGATATATAAAATGTTGACTGTGTATGTATATATATATATATATATATATATATATATATACACCCCAATAGTGCATGGACCGGCACTCCAATCAGCTGGTCCTTATCTGCTCTGGTGCCTCCAGGGTACTGTGTGGTATAGGCTAGTAGAAATTGCTGCGGCACTCAGAGTCTTTCCACATAAAAATGGGTATTAAACATATCACGCCATACCACGCGGTATGTTTAATACACGTTTTTATATGGAAATTCTCAAGAGTGCTGCAGTGATTTCTACTAGCATATATATGTGTGTGTGTGTGTGTGTGTGTGTGTGTGTGTGTGTGTGTGTGTGTGTGTGTGTGTGTGTGTAAAATATATATAATATACTTCCAAAGGTCCGGTTCTCCCTGTAATACATCAATACTGCAGCGGGTGCCCGTTGAAAACAAGATAATATCATACAAAGGTACAGCACTCCTGGTGACTCAATAATATAACACGCTGGCATAGTGGTATGGCAACGATTCAGTGCCCTTTAGTGTACAGAATTATAATATATATATATATATATATTTATTTATTTATTTATTTTTGAGTCACCAGAAGTGCTGTACCTTTGGATGAGAGAGATATAATATATATACATATATATTTGACCCCTTGATGAAGTCAGACAGACGAAACGCGTTGGGATCTCCTGTATGACCTTCCACCCTAAGTTAAGCTGTTTTTTACTAACTACTAATTTTTTAAAAAATATTTTTATTTCTTTCCATTCTATGTCTTAAAATATTTTTATACAACTGCTTTTTACTATATAATCCGTTTTAATACATTTTTTATATCTGTAGAGGAATCGGTTTTATATGTATCTTTTAGAAAGCAAGTGTAAAATATATAGTTTTTATTGATAAAATAAATTGTTATTTTTCTTTTTCATAAAAAGGAGTTTCTTCCTTAATCCAGTCCTATATATACGATACTAGTCCGCTAAATATTTTGGTATATAAAAACACCAGCTGGTCGCCAATACCCCTATCTACCCATACTCATTTAATCTTATACAGCATCTCACCAATGCTGTAAAACTGTTTAGGGGACGGCTGACACCCTATTACTTACAAGGGAGTGTTTTTTACATATAAATATATTCAATTTCAGGTGTTGTTTTCCCTCACATGTGGCGCTTTACTCATATTTTTTACATATATACATATATATACACATACACACAAAGAATTGGAGAGAGGCGACACTCAGGAGACTGCAACAGGTTTAAACACCACCAAAGTGTGTATTATGTCAATGTTTCAGGGCTTTTGCCCATTCCTCAGAGCTTACGATAACGACGATCCTCCGCCCCGCCGCCTGCACGCCACGCCCATCTGTCCGTCATCAGAGGAACTCCCGGCCGTCACTGAAGAGGAGCGCAGCCGCAGCACAGCCAGCCGCAGCATCGTGGAAAAGGAGCAGCGCGTCTTTGGTAAGTATAGCACAGTGTTCCCACTGGCCACCAATGTATAAAACACTGGCCACCAATGTATAAAACACTGGCCACCAATGTATAAAACACTGGCCACCAATGACACACTGGCCACCAATGAATTTAATAAAATCCACTGTCCACCAATGCATTATGTCCCCCGGCAGTGTGCATGCAGCATGTGTTCCTAGTACACAGCATGCATATTGATATGTTGTGTACTGAGAACACATGCTGCATGCACACTGCCGGGGGACAAACCGCTGCCCACCAATGTATATAATATATCCCCTGCCCACCAATGCATTATGTTCCCCGGCAGTGTGCATGCAGCATGTGTTCTCAGTACACAGCATATCATTATGCATGCTGTGTACTAGGAACACATGCTGCATGCACACTGCCGGGTGACATAATGCATTGGTGGGCAGGGGGAAATATATTATATACATTGGTGGGCAGCGGTTTGTCCCCCGGCAGTGTGCATGAAGCACACCCATGGATTCTACGTGGACAAGGGGACCGAGCCTCGTGTCAACATAGGTAAGTATGTATGAATGTAAGTGTGCATGTATGTAATAAAATTGTACTGTCACGGTGTGTGTGTACTGTTTTTATTCGGGTATTTTTCTTGTAGTAGAACTACAGGTACCAGCGGACCCGTTTCCCCCCTGCATGCTGGTACTTGTGGTTCTCCAAGTACCAGCTTGCGTGGGAGGCTTGCTGGGACTTGTAGTTCTGCTGCAAAAAACAATATTCTTTTATTTGACACAAGGCTATCAGCCCCCCATCCGCAGCCTCGGGCTTCACCCCTGGCCCTTGGGTGGCTGGAGGGGGGGACCCCTTGATTTAAGGGATCCCCACTCCTCCAGGGTACCCCGGCCAGGGGTGACTAGTTAGTGATTTAATGCCAGGGCCGCAGGGACCGATATAAAAGTGTCCCCCGGCTGTGGCATTATCTCTCTGACTAGTGGAGCCCGGTGCTGGTTCCAAAAATACGGGGGACCCCTACGCTTTTTGTCCCCCATATTTTTGGCACCAGGACCGGACGCAGAGCCCGGTGCTGGTTGTTAAAATACGGGGGATCCCATGTCATTTTTCCCCCCGAATTTTTATAACCAGGACCAGCTCAAAAAGCCCGAGGCTGGTTATACTTAGGAGGGGGGACCACACGCAATTTTTTTCAGGGTTTTTTTTTTTAACACTTTTGTGCCGTCCATGAAGTCGAATCCAGGACGCACACTATCGTCAATTGGTCCGTTTTTCGACAGCGGGACTGTCAAATCCGTTTTTTATTGAATATGATGAATTATTGACAGTGTCATTTTTGTCATTATTGACATTGACATTTATTGCACAAAGAAGACCTGCCCACCTTCCTAAAGGGCCCTACTCACTGGCCGACCCGCCGCCGAGCTGCCCGACGGCGGATACGGCCGACGAGCGACCCGGCGGCGGGGGGGCAGTGACGGGGGGAGTGAAGTTTCTTCACTCCCCCCGTCACGCGGCTGCATTGAAGTGCAGGCAAATATGGACGAGATCGTCCATATTGGCCTGCATGCACAGCCGACGGGAGACCAGCGATGAACGAGCGCGGGGCCGCGCATCGTTCATCGCTGGAGTCTCCACACTGAAAGATATGAACGAGTTCTCGTTCATTTATGAACGAGATCGTTCATATCTTTCCGAAAATCGGCCAGTGCGTAGGGCCCATAAAACCATGGGGATAATTCCAAGTTGATCGCAGCAGGATTTTTGTTAGCAATTGGGCAAAACTATGTGCACTGCAGGGGAGGCAGATATAACATGTACAGCGAGAGTTAGATTTGGGTGGGGTGTGTTCAATCTGCAATCTAATTTGTAGTGTAAAAATAAAGCAGCCAGTATTTACCCTGCACAGAAATAAAATAACCCACCCAAATCTAACTCTCTCTGCAAATGTTATATCTGCCCCCCCCTGCAGTGCACATGGTTTTGCCCAATTGCTATAAAAAAATCCTGCTGCAATCAACTTGGAATTACCCCCCATGCCCAGTATTTAAATGAAGCTGGATCTTTCAAATCTTTCAAATCTTTCATCAGACATTGTTCAGTGTGTATGCACATAATCGTTCATGGGAAATCTTTCATCTATCATATCTTTAATCTTTTAAATCTTTCAAATCTACAAATGTGTAGGGCCCATTACATGTGTTATATACAGGGTGTAGCTACCATAGGTGCAGGCAGTGCAGCTGCTATGGGGCCAGAGCTGAGAGGGGCCACCTTCCCTGTCACAGTTACATGTGTTATATAAAAGGGTGTAGCTACCATAGGTGCATTGAGTGCAGTTGCTATGGGGCCCAGAGCTGAGAGGGGCCATCTTCCCTGTCACAGTTACATGTGTTATATACAGGGCGTAGCTACCATAGGTGCAGGGAGTGCAGCTGCTATGTCAAAATTACCTGTGTTGTATACATTTTTTGCCATTAGGTTATACATAGGGGCCCTTACAAACTTTTGCCTTGGAGTCTACATTATTTCTAGTTATGCCTCTGGACCTGCTCTTTGAAATGTGGTTTAAAATGAACTTGAAGGGTTTATAATACATAATGTGAGCTGGGGCACTGTAATGTGGCACAATATGAAGTGGAGGCTCTATAGTGTGGTATAATTTGAACTGGATACACTGTGAAGCAGATGTATTAAGCCTGGAAAAGTGATAAAACCGTGATAAGTGGAAGGTGATAACGCACCATCCAATCATTACAATTTGAAAAATGAAAGTTAGAAGCTGATTGGCTGGTGCGTTATCACCTTCCACTTATCACTGCTTTATTACTTCTCCAGGCTTAGTACATCTGCCCCAAGATGTCTTAATGTGAATTTGGGGGTACTTTGTTGCATAATATTTATTGGCCACCGTACAATATAATGTAATGTGAACTAGGGCACTGTTATGGGGCATTATGTTTAAAAAATATTTTTATTGTAAATTTTTTCTTTTTTTACTCTATCTTATAAATTGGTCCTAAATATTATATGTTCCTCATTCAGTTGTAGTAGAAGAATGATTAATTTTGTATAACCCTCTAATGTCTTTATATATGCATTGCGGGTGACCCAGATTATTGTTTTTAAGTATACAGTATATATGAAACTTGTGTGAAACTTTGTTTAAATAATCTGCCCCTTCGGGGCAGCACCGTGTGAACTATGGTCAATAATGTGTGGCATAATCATGTGAACTGTGGTCAGTAATATGTGGCATGGCTATGTAAACTGGGCCGCTGCCCTTTAAAGGAAGGGGGAGCCGGCAGGAGGTAGTGAGCACGGGTAGCGGGAAGCTATGCTCTCACTACCTGTAGTTAAAAGCACTTGTACTCGGCGGTGGTTGCGGGAGCATGCGTTCACACTGTACCACAAATAGAAGGGGTACATCTGTAATATTGTGAAATGTATGTCATAACCATGTGAACTGGGGACATCATATATTGCTCATCCTGATACTGGAGAACAGAAGTAATAGCTTCCTGTAAATACCTTATATTTTATGCTAGAATTTGTTGAAACACTTGAACCATTATGTCAAAACGCCCAAAGCCCTCTGGTGCACAAGGAAGAAAAAAAAGAAAAGAAGGGAAGAAAAATGGAAAAAAGACAAAGGTAATCTAATGAAATGTTATAGGCTATGCAACTATACTATTGCATGTAATGTACTTTGTTCATATATACATCTCTTCTTTCTTCAGATGCACTTCTTAAATATTTAAGTAACCCCACTTCTACAAATCGGGGACCACCTGCAGACAACTCCTGCTTATCACAGCCCAGCAGTCCAGCATCAAGCCATCCTTTACCTACCTACTCAGCACAGCCCAGCACTTCAACCTCAAGTGACCCTGTCATTGATTCCTTAGCACAGCCCAGCACTTCAACCTCAAGTGACCCTGTCATTGATTCCTCAGCACAGCCCAGCACTTCAACATCAAGGGACCCTGCCTTAGCCTCCTCAGCACAGCCCAGCACTTCAACATCAAGTGCCCCTGTCATCGCATCCACAGCACTGCCCAGCACTTCAACATCAAGTGTCTTTGTCATTGCATCCTCAGCACTGCCCAGCACTTCAACATCAAGTGCCCTTATCATCGCCTCCTCAGCACAGCCCAGAACTTCAACATCAAGTGCCCCCATCATTGCATCCTCAGCACTGTCCAGCACTTCAACATCAAGTGACTCTGCCTTAGCCTCCTCAGCACAGCACAGCACTTCAACATCAAGTGCCCTTATCATCACCTCCTCAGCACTGTCCAGCACTTCAACATCAAGTGCCGCCATCATCGCATCCTCAGCACTGTCCAGCACTTCAACATCAAGTGCCCCCATCATCGAATCCTCAGCACTGTCCAGCACTTCAACATCAAGTGCCGCCATCATCGCATCCTCAGCACTGTCCAGCACTTCAACATCAAGTGCCCCCATCATCGAATCCTCAGCACTGTCCAGCACTTCAACATCAAGTGCTGCCATCATCGCATCCTCAGCACTGTCCAGCACTTCAACATCAAGTGCCCCCATCATCGAATCCTCAGCACTGTCCAGCACTTCAACATCAAGTGCCCCCATCATCGTATCCTCAGCACTGCGCAGCACTTCAACATCAAGTGCCCCCATCATCGCATCCTCAGCACTGCGCAGCACTTCAAAATCTAGTGCCCCTGTTATCGCCTCCCCAGCACTACCAAGCACTGTATCAAGCACACCTACTGCATCTGCTGGGCATTCCACTTCTGTTGTACCTCTACAGGCTGTTCCAATAGACCCTGCTGATTGGCCGTCTATCTTATCTGATAACGTAAGAACAGAGTTTGTCATCAGAGGACCGTATAAGATCAAAACAACTTTTACATTTACAAAACTAAAAGATGGAAGAAGATGTCAGCATCAGTATTTCAGCAGAGTCTGGGTCAATGGAGAAAAAATTAAAAGAAGTTGGCTAATGTACTCAAAAAAGAATGATAGTCTGTACTGTTTCTGCTGCAAACTGTTTTCTCAGAAAGATTTTAAGTTGATTAAAGAAGGTTTAAGTGACTGGAAAAATGCAGGCCAGTTGCTCAAGACCCATGAGGATAGCCAGGAGCACAATACAAACATGAAAACATGGAAGGAATTGGAGGTCCGCCTTGCCAAGGGGCAAACCATCGATAAACAAGAGATGGCACTCGCTGAAGCCGAGAGAAACAGGTGGCGTCAAGTTCTTACTAGATTAGTAGCAATAATTCAGTCATTAGCTGAAAGAAACATGGCTTTAAGGGGGTCTACAGACACATTGAACAAACCAGACAATGGTAATTTCCTGAAAGAGGTGGAGCTTTTGGCCAAATTTGACCCAGTAATGAATTTTCATGTTGAAAGGGTGCAAAGTGATACTGGCCGTCACATACATTATTTGGGAAAGAGAATCCAAAATGAATTGATAGACTCAATCAGTGCCAAAATACTTGACACGATGGTTGAAGAGATCAAAACATCAAAGTATTACTCCATCATTTTGGATTGTACCCCTGACCTAAGTCATAAGGAACAGCTCTCTGTTATTATAAGAATTGTGACACTGGATGAACCACTACAAATTAAAGAACATTTCATGGGTTTCCTTGTGGCAGAGGCGTCAACAGGAGAAAGTTTGTCATCTCTAATCCTAGAAAAGCTGGAGGATCTTAACATTCCCTTTCAGGACTGCAGAGGCCAATCTTATGACAACGGTGCTAACATGAAGGGAAAGAATAAAGGTGTTCAGGCTAGGCTGCTGCAGCAAAACTCAAGAGCCTTTTTTGTCCCATGTGGTGCCCACACTTTAAATCTGGTGGTAGCTGATGCTGCTAAGACCTCAGCAGATGCAGTTGGCTACTTTGGATATTTAATGAAAATATTCACCCTTTTCTCAGCATCTACGCATAGATGGGCTATCCTCCTAAAACACGTCAACACCACCCTGAAATCATGGTCCGACACCAGGTGGGAGAGCAGGATCAAAAGCATTGAGGCAGTAAGGTACCAGGCTGGGCAAGTCAGAGAGGCTCTTCTGGAGGTGAGGGAGACTACTACAGACCCTGTCGTGAAAGTCGAAGCCCAGTCTTTGGCTGAGGAGGTGGGATCATATCGGTTTTCTATTTGCACTGTGATATGGTATGACATTCTCAACAACATCCAGCATGTGAGTAAACTGATGCAGTCAACCTCGATGCAGCTAGATCTGGCTGTCAACTTGCTGCAGAAGACAAGAGATTCCCTCACCTGCTACAGAAACACAGGATTTTCTCATGCTCAGACAATTGCAAAGGAGATGTGTGAGGAGATGAATGTGGAGCCAGTGCTTAAACAAAAGAGGCTGAAAATAACTAAAAGGCACTTTAGTTATGAGGCTCCAGATGAGCCTATTGGTGATGTGCTGAGAAAAATGGAAACCACTTTTTTTAATGTCTTAGTGGATGCAACCCTCTGGTCACTTGATGAGAGATTCCAGACCTTGGTAGCAGTTAATGATAAATTTGGAGTGCTTGTAAACTTTCCCCATTTGACAAAAACAGAGTTGTTAGAGCAGTGTCAAGCATTGAGCGCTGCTTTAACTCTTGATGGACAACCAGATATTGTTGGCACGGGACTTGCTGGAGAAATGCAAAATTTCCCACATTTTCCGTCACAAAATATGTCGAGTTTGGAACTCTTGACTTTTATGCAACAGAAAAATGTATCCCCATTTGTTGGTAGCACTTAGAATCTCTGCCACACTTCCTGTTACAGTGGCTGCTGCTGAACGTAGCTTCTCTAAGCTCAAGCTGATTAAAAACTATCTAAGATCGAGCATGGAGCAAGAACGTCTCAGTGGACTTGCCATTATAAGTATAAATCATGTAGTCTCACAACAAATCTCATATGATGATGTGATAGATGATTTTGCTGCAAGAAAAACAAGACGAGTATGTCTGTAAAACAACGTTACATGTAATCAGCATTATTTTACTAAAGTTTTGCACTACTTTTGTTTAATGTTTTGATGTTTGCACAATTATTTTATTAATATTGTATAGTTTTTTCGGAGGTATTTATATTGCTCTGTTTGGTTCCTTTATATTTATTCTTTTTGATTGATGTTTGCACAGTTCTTTTATTTATATTTTATAGTTCATTTGGAGGTATTTATATTGCTCTGTTTGGTTCCTTTATATTTATACAGTTTTGGTATATTTTGTGTATTTAACATGTGTTTAACAATAAAAAAAAAAAAGCAATAAACCAAGTTATTTTTGGTGTTTGTGTATAAACACTAAGATTGTTGGTGGGATTATCTGCTAGGGGGCACCAACAAAATTTTTGCCTAGGGCATCAAATTGGCTAGGGCCGGCTCTGGTCACACAGCTACCTCATTGCACCTCTTTTTTTCTTTGCATCATGTGCTGTTTGGGGACTATTTTTTTGAAGTGCAATCCTGCCTGACACTGCAGTGCCACTCCTAGATTGGCCAGGTGTTTGTGTCGGCCACTTGGGTCGCTTAGCTTAGTCATCCAGCGACCTCGGTGCAAATTTTAGTACTAAAAATAATATTGTGAGGTGTTCAGAATAGACTGAAAATGAGTGTAAATTATGGTTATTGAGGTTAATAATACTATGGGATCAAAATGACCCCCAAATTCTATGATTTAAGCTGTTTTTGAGGGTTTTTTGTAAAAAAACACCCGAATCCGACAAAAAATTTTCATGGAGGTTTTGCCAAAACGCGTCCGAATCCAAAACACGGCCGCGAAACCGAATCCAAAACCAAAACACAAAACCCGAAATATTTCCGGTGCACATCGCTAATATATATACACTGCTCAAAAAAATAAAGGGAACACTAAAATAACACATCCTACATCTGAATGAATTAAATATTCTTATTAAATACTTTGTTATTTACATAGTTGAATGTGCTGACAACAAAATCACACAAAAATTATCAATGGAAATCAAATTTATCAACCCATGGAGGTCTGGATTTGGAGTCACCCTCAAAATTAAAGTGGAAAAACACACTACAGGCTGATTCAACTTTGATGTAATGTCCTTAAAACAAGTCAAAATGAGGCTCAGTAGTGTGTGTGGCCTCCACGTGCCTGTATGACCTCCCTACAACCCACAGCAGCATTGCACACGATAAGCCGCCGCCCTCTGTGAGTGTATCTTAGCTTAGCAGAATTGCGAACGAAAGATTGGCAGAATTGCGAATAGAAAATCCCTAGCAGTTTCTGAGTAGCTCCAGACTTACTCCTACACTGCGGTCAGCTCAGCCCGTTTCATTCCTGGTTTGACGTCACACACACGCCTTGCGTTCGCCCAGCCACTCCCCCGTTTCTCCAGACACTCCCGCATTTTATACTGGCACGCCTGCGTTTTTCCGCACACTCCCAGAAAACGGTCAGTTTCCGCCCAGAAACACCCACTTCCTGTCAATCACACTCCGATCACTTCAACGATGAAAATTCTTCATTCGGATGTGAGTAAATCTACTAAGTTTTGTGCTAAAATACTTACCGCATGCGCACTGCATACTATGCGCATGCGCATTTTTGCCTTAATCGCTCCGTTGCAAAAATCGGCAAAGAGCGAACAACTCGGAATGACCCCCATTGGACTCAATCCAAAGACGCCGGCTATGTGCAAAGGCGCATCAACAAAGTATTGAGTAAAGGCTGTGAATACCAGGGACGTGCAGTCAGGGGAGGTAGGAGGCAGTGCCTCTCCTGTGATTAATTATTCAAATCATACAAAGAAGATACTTATGACACATAGTCTGTGTCATAAGTATCTTCTTTATTTAATTGTAATAATTTGATGCGTTTAAATGACTTTCGGAGGCACTGATAGCAGTGCCTCCCGTGGATAATGAAAACGGGGCAGAGCGGGGGGCGGAGCCAAACACTGGGCTGTAAAAACCCATTGAAACAGAGCAGGAAAGCGGCACTGAAACAAGTGTCTCGCTGACAGGGACACCACCCCCATGTCAGCGAGGCACCTGTGATTGGGCAGCGGATCCAGTGCTGGATCCGCTGTCCAATCACCAACACGATGCTGGAGGGGGAAGAGGCGGTGGGACCCGGCGGCTGTGATTGACGTTGGAGCGAAGGGCCTGAAGCAGGAGTGAGGGGTGATTTCTATGTTTGTGTTGTCTCGCAGCTAAGTCCCCGTAGTGCTCAACTCTCCTCCTGGCCCTCCACCTCCAGCCGCTGCCGCCTCCTTCCTGCCTGCGGCATTGTGACCTGTGTTGCCAGGCGCGTCCCGTTGCTAAGCTGTCTGTGAGTGAGAGTGAGGCCGGGTCTCTCTCTCTCTCTCTCTCTCTCTCTCTCTCTCCTGTATTTATTTGCATTCTTGTTCCAGGTGCCTGGTTCCTATTGGATTCTACTGGACAAGTGGACGTGACCGGCGTGGGATGTAGGTAAGTATGTGTGAGTGTGTAAGTGTGTTTTTAATAAACTTTTACTGTCACGGTGTTTGAGTTGTGTTTTTATTTGGGTATTATTTTGCTGTAGAACTACAGGTACCAGCGGGCCCGTTATTTCTCCGCATGCTGGTACTTGAGGTTCTCCAAGTACCAGCAAGCGGGGGAGGCTTGCTGGGCCTTGTAATTCCACAACAAAAAACAATACTCTTTTTTTTACACACTTATGGCTATCAGCCTGGCACCCACCGCCTAGGGGTGCTGGGGACAGCCTCGGGCTTCACCCCTGGCCCTTGGGTGCCTGGAGGGGGGAGCCCTTCATTTAAGGGGTCCCCACTCCTCCAGGGAACCCAGGCCAGGGGTGACTAGTTGGGGGGTAATGACACGGCCGCAGGGACCTACATAAATGTTTCCCCCGGCTGTGGCATTATGTCCCTGGCTAGTGGAGCCCGGTGCTGGTTTCAACAATACGGGGGACCCCTACGTCTTTTGTCCCCCATATTTATTGGAACCAGGACCGGACTAAGACCCCAGTGCTGGTTGTCTAAATACGGGAAACCTCTGTCTAATTTTTCCCCAGTATTTAAACAACCAGGACCAGCTCAAAGAGCCCGAGGCTGGTTATACTTAGGAGGGGGGACCTCACGCTTTTTTTTTTTAACCCATTCAGACCCTTTTCGATTAAGTTAATGGAAGCCCTGGACAACAAAATTGCATTCATGTCCTCCTCCCACTCCCTTCCCAGTCCCAAACACTATTTTTTTTTTCTATAAAAATGTACAATATATCACAAGTATGATGAGCAGGCAGGCAGCGGGCATTGGCGGCATCGGACTGAGATGCAAATTAGTGGCGGAGGGCTGGGTCAGTTGATGGTGGGTGAGTTTGTAAGCCATTAGCGGTGGCACAGGGCATCGACTCAGGGTCAGTAGCGGGCATTTACTCGGCGGTGGTAGGGGTCATCGGCAGATTCGGTGGACATTATGGCTGTAGTGCCTCACCAGCCACTGGCCTCACCGCACGCCACTGGTGAATACTTATGTACATGTGATTTCACGTTGTCATTATGGGGTATAGGGGGTAATTCCAAGTTGATTGCAGCAGAATTTTTGATAGCAATTGGGCAAAACCATGTGCACTGCAGGGGGGGCAGATATAACATGTGCAGAGAGAGTTAGATTTGGGTGGGTTATTTTATTTCTGTGCAGGGTAAATACTGGCCACTTTATTTTTACACTGCAAATTAGATTTCACTTTGAACACACCTCACCCAAATCTAACTCTCTCTACACATGTTATATCTGCCTCCCCTGCAGTGCACATGGTTTTGCCCAGTTGCTAACAAAAATCCTTCTGCGATCAACTTGGAATTACCCTCATAGTGTGTAGAATTTTGAGGGATAAAATTAATTTATTCCATTTTGGAATAAGGCTGTAACATAACAAACTGTGGAAAAAGTGAAGCGCTGTGAATACTTTCCAGATGCACTGTAGTCCATATCGCATGGAAAATCGCACCGTGTGTATGCAGTCTAAGATTTGGGTGGGGTGTGTTCAAACTGGAATCTAAATTGCAGTGTAAAAATAAAGCAGCCAGTATTTACCCTTCACAGAAACAATATAACCCACCCAAATCTAACTCTCTCTGCACATGTTACATCTGCCACACCTGCAGTGCACATGGGCCCTCATTCCAACCTGGTCGCTAGCAGTACACTTTTAGCACTGCTGCGATCAGGTAGTCACCGCCTACAGGGGGAGGGGGGAATCGCTGTGCAGGGCTGCGCTCGCTTGTGCAGTCTCTGCACAGCTCAGGACTTACTCACCCGCTGCGATCATCCAGGACGGAGCTGACGTCAGGATCCCTCCCGCGAAACGGCTGGGCACGCATGCGTTCAGACGGACACTCCTTGAAAACTATCAGTTGACGTCGAGAAACTCCCTCTTCCTGTCAATACTCTTGCGACCGCCACTGCGACTCAAAGCGTCGCTAGATCCTGTGCAAAAGCACATCGGCCGTTGTACCCGTACGACGCACGTGCGCATTGCGGTGTATACGCATGTGCAGATCAGCCCCATTTTGACATGATTGTTGTGCTGCAAAAAACCGTAGCGAGCGATCAACTCGGAATGACCCCTTATGTAACTATGTAATCGCTCCTCTGATCACTCCTCTGTGAATTTGCAGAGGTTTGCGATCAGATAGTCACTGCCCAGGCAGAATGAATACCCGCCCCGTGCAAGTCTGCGTACGCCTCGCGAAAAATCTCTGCAAACGCCGGTCAACTGCAAATCCATTCGCAACTCACTCACCATTGAATTATTTTTCCAGTTTGTGCACAGCCGAGGACTTACTTAGTGCGATACAAACAGCCTGATTATGCCAGAGCTGACGTCACACACCCGCCCTGAAAACGGGAACGCCTGCGTTTTTCCTGACACTCCCAGAAAATGGCCAGTTACCACCCCAAAAAAGTCCACTTCCTGTCAATCAACTTGCGTACGCCTAGCGATCTAAAAAGATGCTGGATTTGTTTGCAGTTTAGCCCCGCGCGTGCGTACTACGATCTGTAATCTGTACGCATGCGCAGTCGATCGATAATCGCTGCCTTGCGAATTCGCACAACAGCGACCAGGTCTGAATTATGCCCTATATTCAATGATGATTGTATCCTTTGCCTTTTTCAGCACGTTGCAATAATATCCAATCCAATCAATTTTTTTGTGCAAAGAAACATTCTCTTTAGTGAGTGAGATCAAATTAAAATACAGTGTAACCTTGGTACTATTTTTAAGAAACAAATTTATAAAATAATGCTATAATGTTTTATCAAAGGATAGTGTGCACCCATTTATAATCTGATTCCCTTTCCTTTCTACTGATCAAGAAACAAGCCATCCCAGCACGTTATTGCAATATGATTTTTGCACGCCACATTTTAACATTATTAATGTGCAAATCATTTATAAATGAACATATACGGTTTTGTGCTGACATCAAAGTATAAGAGATTAGTTTATTCTTGTAATTTTGAATGAATGTACGCAATATTGCGTTTGTAGCTGTGCGTGCAAATGGGACTGGGCTATATTTGCGATTGGGTTGTAGTATAAGCAGATGTGATTGTGGGTTTGGCTTGAGGTCTTTGCAAATGTGCGATCGCAATCTGTGTGCGTTCATTCACAATTGCAAGCTGTGCTGAATGAGACCCTATATCCAGTGTGAAAAATATTTCCATAGGTTCCCAAATGACCTACAGTATACAACTGGTGAAGATAGCAATAGTCATGTAGCATGGCAGAGTTAGTATTATAATCTGTGATTAATGTCCTCACTTGGAATGTACTCAGGAATCCACAATAATGAAATAAAGCAGCAGAGTAATAATAAGGCCATAATCCATGATACTGACGCTTTTCTTCAATTAGCATGTGATTTCATCAGAGGAATGCCCAGCTGTAAATGTGATCCTTTACTTCTGCTGACCTAATTCTAAATCAATACATATAGGTGGTCATTCCGAGTTGTTCGCTCGGTAAATTTCATCGCATCGCAGCGATTTTCCGCTTACTGCGCATGCGCAATGTCCGCACTGCGACTGCGCCAAGTAAATTTGCTAAGAAGTTAGGAATTTTACTCACGGCTTTTTCTTCGTTCAGGGTATCGTAATGTGATTGACAGGAAATGGGTGTTACTGGGCGGAAACACACCGTTTTATGGGCGTGTGGGGAAAAACGCTACCGTTTCCGGGGAAAAACGCAGGAGTGGCTGAAGAAACGGGGGAGTGTCTGGGCGAACGCTGGGAGTGTTTGTGACGTCAAACCAGGAACGACAAGCACTGAACTGATCGCACTGGCAGAGTAAGTCTGGAGCTACTCAGAAACTGCACAGAGATGTCTTATCGCAATATTGCAAATCTTTCGTTCGCAATTTTAAGATGCTAAGATTCACTCCCAGTAGGCGGCGTCTTAGCGTGTGCAATGCTGCTAAAAGCAGCTTGCGAGCGAACAACTCGGAATGACCACCATAGATTATTGTCATTTTATATCGATAGAGTCATTGGCTCCTTACATCCAATATACTATATATTGTCGGGGTTTGCAGACTACAACTGATGCCCTCGTATAGCGACATCTTGGCTGCATGCCTGGAAGGTCCGGCGGTGCTGATGCCCTCCGTACATCTGCTCATGGTCCTGAGAAAGGAGAGGAAAAGGTTAAAACACTAGAATTGAAAAGGTTAAAGTACAGAGGGATAGGAATTATGCCCATATTCATCATTACGCCCGTTGCAGGTCAAAAAAATGCAATGTTCTGGCTCCACAACCAACCTGAGTATGTATTATGTCACAAAGAGGGTGCAGGACCATAGGGACACAGGTCCTGTGCACTGGCAAGCCGCACTACTCCCACACCCTTAGTAATGGCCCTGGTCATAATACTGACCAAAGTATAGGGCCATAGAGGGCTGAAAAAGGCCCATGTATTTTTCAGGGACGTGACCTAATTACAGAATGTGTGAGAATGCCCACTTACAAAAAATAGAAAAAAAAACAAAGTATTTGCAGCTCTTTATGGTGTATAGGGTAGCACCTTCAGGTCTTCAGCCAGGAGCAAATCCATGAGGGGGGATAGTCAATGTGATCTCTCCTAGCCTGGACCCACAGCAGTCCAGCATACAGCAATATGTGCTGGGCGCAGGAGAGAGGCTGTTATTGACAGGTAGGTGGGAAGGCAGGGGGACAGTGGTGGACCTAGACCCTGGCCAGGCTTCTCCAAGCCCAGTCTGGTGTAATCAGTACCCGCTCCCCACCCTCGCAGTGGCCCTGCAGTGGATTCCTTATAAATCAATAAGGACCATAGCAGATGTTGGTGGCCTCATGTTAACCATCAAAAGGAAATCAGGGGATGGAGATGTTATGGGTTGGGATTTAATAACCATGTATTTAATGTATGAGCTTCGTCTTTCTAGGTGTACGGCATCTCTGCTAAACTTCATCTTTAGCATAAAATTGAAATAAAGCTAATTTAAAACGTCAAAAAAACGGAATCACGAGTTAGTATATGAAAGTTCAAGCACTGTTATGGATTCTATAGCAGTATGTGATAATAGATTGAATTAATTCCAATTTTTGTAGCAACAAACTTTTGCTACATCACACAATTAACAGCATGGACAGAGCATCCCGGCTCCCTGATGCAGGACAGCCATCCAATCAGGAGCAGTTTCTCTTTCGTGAAGGATTCATTTTAAATATGATCTCCTTCCATCTCAACGTAATGATTCAACAACATTACAAGAAAACAGGGCAGTGTACTTCATTTACAAAGACCACCACTGAAAATAGAATTTTCTACATTAGGAGGTACTATATGTCCTTCAGGTAGGAGCTGGTTGGTCCACACCCCATCCACCTTGTCTTTACACTCACTGTAAACTGGAATTTATTTAGCCTAGAAGTCACTCCAGACATTGGGCTGCCATGTAAGATTCACACACCGCCAATAGGAATGGAGCACTTGAAGTGTCACCATTAGCAAAGATGCTGAGATAATATAATAGACCAACGAGATATAGAGGGAAATGTATAAAGTCTGTAAAAGACTGGAGAAGTGGTCAAGTGGAGAAGTTGCCCATAGCAACCAATCAGCTTATAACTAGCATACATCAAGTACACACTATAAAATGATAGGTCGAAGTTGATTGGTTAACACTTCACCACTTGTCTACTTCTTCACTCTTTCAAAAACTTCATACGTATCCCACATAAACTCTTACCAGACTTCTATGTAGGATAATATTGCTTAATGGGATCAGGTCCAAATTTAATGGTCTGGCTGCCCTAGGCACATTACTAGCTGCCAAACTCCTCCCCCCTCCCCACTTTCCTTCATCCTGTCCTTACCCCCTTTATTTCAGGTGCCAGTCCGGATGCCTCGAGACCACCATAGGAGCCCCAACTTCACCCTACCACCAACTCCTGGACCACAATTTGCTGGCCATTGTCTTACCCCCATCATTTGCTAAATAAATAAATAAAAAAAAAAAAAAATATATATATATATATATATATATGTTGGAAGAACGTAAAAATAAGAATCGTCTGGCACCTTATCAGCCAGGTGTGCCATCCCCAAGGAAGTGCTGCCCCTAGGCATGTGCCTCACATGCCTAATGGGAAATCCACCACTGAATGGGATGACATTCCATTCTCATTGAGTGGTGAGTATACTGGATGCAATAAAGTAACGGGGGTATATGTATTGTGGATGTTAAAATGTTTGGGGCACTGTAATGTGGCACAATCTGAACTGGAGGGCACTATAATGTGACATAATATGAAATGAAGGGCACTACACTGTAATACTACATGAACTGGAGGGTATAGTATATTTTGTGACCTTCAAAATGTGTATAGTTTATGAATGATATAAAGTAGGGAAGGACACATTGAAGGAGCTTGTTGTAAAATAATTTGGGGCAGATTAAATTAAGTGCAAAGTTTCATCAGAATCTCATGCTGAACACAATTACGGGAGGGAAATCTCGCTCATTTTTTTCTTAGCTCTGTGGGATGACTGAGGTTACCCTTCCCAGATAACTCATGTCATGGTCGCCTGCGAGCTTCTGACGGAACCTTGGGGGTCATTGCGACCCGATCACACTAGGGATGTGCACTTGAAATTTTTCGGGTTTTGTGTTTTGGTTATGGGTTCGGTTCCGCGGCCGTGTTTTGGGTTCGACCGCGTTTTGGCAAAACCTCACCGAATTTTTTTTGTCGGATTCGGGTGTGTTTTGGATTCGGGTGTTTTTTTAAAAAAACCCTAAAAAACAGCTTAAATCATAGAATTTGGGGGTCATTTTGATCCCAAAGTATTATTAACCTCAAAAACCATAATTTCCACTCATTTTCAGTCTATTCTGAATACCTCACACCTCACAATATTATTTTTAGTCCTAAAATTTGCACCGAGGTCGCTGGATGACTAAGCTAAGCGACCCTAGTGGCCGACACAAACACCTGGCCCATCTAGGAGTGGCACTGCAGTGTCACGCAGGATGGCCCTTCCAAAAAACACTCCCCAAACAGCACATGACGCAAAGAAGAAAAAAAGAGGCGCAATGAGGTAGCTGTGTGAGTAAGCTAAGCGACCCTAGTGGCCGACACAAACACCTGGCCCATCTAGGAGTGGCACTGCAGTGTCACGCAGGATGGCCCTTCCAAAAAACACTCCCCAAACAGCACATGACGCAAAGAAGAAAAAAAGAGGCGCAATGAGGTAGCTGTGTGAGTAAGCTAAGCGACCCTAGTGGCCGACACAAACACCTGGCCCATCTAGGAGTGGCACTGCAGTGTCACGCAGGATGGCCCTTCCAAAAAACACTCCCCAAACAGCACATGACGAAAAGAAGAAAAAAAGAGGCGCAATGAGGTAGCTGTGTGAGTTTCTAGCGAGAGGCTGAGTGCTTCCATCCTCATGTGAAGCTGAACCACTAGCCATGAACATAGGCCAGGGCCTCAGCCGTTCCTTGCCACTCCGTGTGGTAAATGGCATATTGGCAAGTTTACGCTTCTCCTCCGACAATTTTATTTTAGATTTTGGAGTCCTTTTTTTACTGATATTTGGTGTTTTGGATTTTACATGCTCTGTACTATGACATTGGGCATCGGCCTTGGCAGACGACGTTGCTGGCATTTCATCGTCTCGGCCATGACTAGTGGCAGCAGCTTCAGCACGAGGTGGAAGTGGATCTTGATCTTTCCCTAATTTTGGAACCTCAACATTTTTGTTCTCCATATTTTAATAGGCACAACTAAAAGGCACCTCAGGTAAACAATGGAGATGGGTGGATACTAGTATACTTATGGATGGACGAGTGACTGCCGACACAGAGGTAGCTACAGCCGTGGACTACCGTACTGTGTCTGCTGCTAATATAGACTGGATGATAATGAGATGAAATCAATATATATATATATATATACCATGCAGATTGACCCGGCACTCCATGCGCTCCCCAGCGTTGAAGTATCCTTGCCCCCGTGCCTTCAGCTCCTGGATTTTGTGGATCCCTTTATATAACAGTAGCAACGAGCGCGGCACTGGGAGACGTATGCAATGATGTGAAAAAATCAAATGCTTTTATTCAGACAATCTACGTTTCGGGGACGCAGCCCCTTCGTCAGGATGAATAAAGTGACAATAGACAGTGTTTAAATACATGTGCAATAAGAGGTTACTCACCGCCTCCAGCCGTCGCGCCGCCCGGGTGCCGGATCTGACGTCACTCCCTCCAACAGGAAGTGTCGCGTCACCGGTCCGTCAAGCCAGCGTTCTCGGGCTGTGGGATACATGCAACCATGGCAACGTAAACAACAAGTGAATCAACTCAAAACACGCTTAATATACAAAAAACTAAAGTGCAAATCAAACTTTTCAAATGGTCATTGTTGCATGTGTATAATCAATTAATAAAGAGTATTAAAATCATTTAATAATAGTGCTCATGAATCTACCAGTCCCTACCGCTATTAGTAACTCAACACATTGCTATAATTATTTAATTTGAGCATGTGAACCGTATCCATTTTTGAATATTTCCTACACATACATAAGTGTCACCATTATTGTAACATATTAAGACAGAGAGACGGCTAATGCTATCAAAATGCGCTGGGAAAGTATCTATGCCCCAAGGACGTCCACTATTCAACTTCATAGCCTACAGAAGCAGCCAGGAATTAAACTCAATACGTCCACATGTGTCTGCACGTATGAGGCCACATCTGGAGCTGCTTCTGCAATTATTTATAAGAAACATCTCAAACTTAACATCTCATTTAATCCCTTGGGATATACTGTATTGAGGATTGAGATCCACTTGGCCTCAATCTGCAACAATTTTTTTGAACGATCCCCTCCCCGTAGCGATGGAGGGACCTGATCAATTATCTTGTAACGCAGGGTGGCCATGCTATGTTTCGCTGTTGCGAAATGGCGGGCCACTGGTTGGTCACTTGTCCCTGCTTTATAAGCCTCGCGAATGGCATAGCGATGCTGTGCCATCCGTGTCTTGAAGGCACATTCGGTTTTACCGATATACGTTAGCCCGCAAGGGCACGTCAGCATATACACTACGAATTTTGAATCGCAAGATAATGGGTGTTTGATGCTGTATCTTTTACCCGTATGTGGGTGCAGAAAAAAATCTCCTGGCGACAAATAGCTGCAAGTGGTACATCCACTGCACTTAAAACAGCCATTCTTGCGCTTCAAAAAATGATTATACACATGCAACAATGACCATTTGAAAAGTTTGATTTGCACTTTAGTTTTTTGTATATTAAGCGTGTTTTGAGTTGATTCACTTGTTGTTTACGTTGCCATGGTTGCATGTATCCCACAGCCCGAGAACGCTGGCTTGACGGACCGGTGACGCGACACTTCCTGTTGGAGGGAGTGACGTCAGATCCGGCACCCGGGCGGCGCGACGGCTGGAGGCGGTGAGTAACCTCTTATTGCACATGTATTTAAACACTGTCTATTGTCACTTTATTCATCCTGACGAAGGGGCTGCGTCCCCGAAACGTAGATTGTCTGAATAAAAGCATTTGATTTTTTCACATCATTGCATACGTCTCCCAGTGCCGCGCTCGTTGCTACTGTTATATAAAGGGATCCACAAAATCCAGGAGCTGAAGGCACGGGGGCAAGGATACTTCAACGCTGGGGAGCGCATGGAGTGCCGGGTCAATCTGCATGGTATATGAAGCCAAGGATACTGATGCTACAGGACCCTGAGCTTGGACCAAGGCACCCAGGTATACCCGTTAACCATACGCAGGAGGTTTTTAAAAGCACCAGCACTTTAAATCCAGCACTGTTCTGCACTTTAATCAGCACTTTTTTGACTGCACCAGTATTACTGTGCACATGATGACCAGCCCTAACGATGTAGTTGCGGAGGGAGCAACACGATTCCTACAATGTGACACCTATGAAACATTAAGTTTCTCGGAGGCTGAAGCGGAAAGTATATTGAGTAAAGAAACGGTGTTTGACACCGATATCGCTAAGACTGGTGAGGATACCTTTAAAGAATTGCTCAAGCTCCGGAAAAGGGAGATAGATTTTATGTATCATGCCATCACCCTGTCTGATTATTTCAGAGCGAAACAAATACCACGTGGATTCAGGATCCACAATATGCCGACCATAGGCCGCTACGATTTAAACTTCTGCAAGAAGTGGATAGCGGTACTTAATAAGTGTTCTATGGACTTGTTACTGCTTGTGATTGAAGAGTCCACTCGTGAGTTAACCCTTACAAGGGAGAAGATAGCCCAGTTTCAGAATGAAAATAAATTGGACATAGCACCTGTCCCTGAGTGGCTGAGCAAACTCACTGATGAAGTGGAGCAATACAAAGTAAATTTGATCAAATTTAAAAAGCAGAAGAGGATTAAAGTCCAGCAAGACTATGATCAGCATAAGGTGTATGCATGGCTAGCCAGCCAACCCCTTCCGCCCCGTGGAGGGCACCCAACAACGTTTAGGAGGAGGACACAGCGCCCACATTTCTCCAGCACCTCAGCTAGTGAAGCTGATGAAGCAACATACGATACCCCACAGAACAGAAGGGAGATCCCTTTAGGGGTACGTACCCGGGCGTAGTGTATATGCTGACGTGCCCTTGCGGGCTAACGTATATCGGTAAAACCGAATGTGCCTTCAAGACACGGATGGCACAGCATCGCTATGCCATTCGCGAGGCTTATAAAGCAGGGACAAGTGACCAACCAGTGGCCCGCCATTTCGCAACAGCGAAACATAGCATGGCCACCCTGCGTTACAAGATAATTGATCAGGTCCCTCCATCGCTACGGGGAGGGGATCGTTCAAAAAAATTGTTGCAGATTGAGGCCAAGTGGATCTCAATCCTCAATACAGTATATCCCAAGGGATTAAATGAGATGTTAAGTTTGAGATGTTTCTTATAAATAATTGCAGAAGCAGCTCCAGATGTGGCCTCATACGTGCAGACACATGTGGACGTATTGAGTTTAATTCCTGGCTGCTTCTGTAGGCTATGAAGTTGAATAGTGGACGTCCTTGGGGCATAGATACTTTCCCAGCGCATTTTGATAGCATTAGCCGTCTCTCTGTCTTAATATGTTACAATAATGGTGACACTTATGTATGTGTAGGAAATATTCAAAAATGGATACGGTTCACATGCTCAAATTAAATAATTATAGCAATGTGTTGAGTTACTAATAGCGGTAGGGACTGGTAGATTCATGAGCACTATTATTAAATGATTTTAATACTCTTTATTAATTGATTATACACATGCAACAATGACCATTTGAAAAGTTTGATTTGCACTTTAGTTTTTTGTATATTAAGCGTGTTTTGAGTTGATTCACTTGTTGTTTACGTTGCCATGGTTGCATGTATCCCACAGCCCGAGAACGCTGGCTTGACGGACCGGTGACGCGACACTTCCTGTTGGAGGGAGTGACGTCAGATCCGGCACCCGGGCGGCGCGACGGCTGGAGGCGGTGAGTAACCTCTTATTGCACATGTATTTAAACACTGTCTATTGTCACTTTATTCATCCTGACGAAGGGGCTGCGTCCCCGAAACGTAGATTGTCTGAATAAAAGCATTTGATTTTTTCACATCATTGTATACGTCTCCCAGTGCCGCGCTCGTTGCTACTGTTATATATATATATATATATATATATATATATATATATAATATCACTAGTACTGCAGCCGGACAGGTATATATATTTATTATGTAATGACTGATGACGGACCTGCTGGACACTGTCAGCTCAGCAGCACCGCAGACTGCTACAGTAAGCTACTATAGTAGTATGTATAAAGAAGAAAGAAAAGAAAAAAACCACGGGTAGGTGGTATACAATTATGGATGGACGAGCGACTGCCGACACAGAGGTAGCTACAGCCGTGGACTACCGTACTGTGTCTGCTGCTAATATAGACTGGATGATAATGAGATGAAATCAATATATATATATATAATATCACTAGTACTGCAGCCGGACAGGTATATATATTTATTATGTAATGACTGATGACGGACCTGCTGGACACTGTCAGCTCAGCAGCACCGCAGACTGCTACAGTAAGCTACTATAGTAGTATGTATAAAGAAGAAAGAAAAAAAACCCACGGGTAGGTGGTATACAATTATGGATGGACGAGCGACTGCCGACACAGAGGTAGCTACAGCCGTGGACTACCGTACTGTGTCTGCTGCTAATATAGACTGGATGATAATGAGATGAAATCAATATATATATATATAATATCACTAGTACTGCAGCCGGACAGGTATATATATTTATTATGTAATGACTGATGACGGACCTGCTGGACACAGTCAGCTCAGCAGCACCGCAGACTGCTACAGTAAGCTACTATAGTAGTATGTATAAAGAAGAAAGAAAGAAGAAAAAAAACCACGGGTAGGTGGTATACAATATTATATATATATTATATACAATTATATATATATATATATATATATATTAAACTGGTGGTGACTGGTGGTCAGGTCACTGGTCACACTATCAGCAACTTGCAAGTAGTACTCCTAAGCAGACAATCACAATATATATTATACTGGTGGTCAGTGTGGTCACAATGGCAGTGTGGCACTCTGGCAGCAAAAGTGTGCACTGTACGTTATATGCAGTACCGGATCTTGCCACGGGCAAGCAGTACTTTTGCCCGGGGCGCCGCCTTCCGGAGGGCGCCGCACCATGGCAAGATCCGCCACTGTGCCCTCTGCAGTGCCCCCCGCTGTGCCCGCCGCTGGTCCCCCGCTTTGAAGGGAACCAGACGCTAAGCGTCTAGTTTCCCTTCATGGAGAGCACCGCACAGCAAAGGTCCTCTCCATGAAGGGAAACTAGACGAAGCGTCTAGTTTCCCTTCATGGAGAGGACCTTTGCTGTGCGGTGCGCGATGACGTCATCGCGCACCGCACAGCATAGTGGCAGAGACACTAGGGGTCATAATTGACCTCTAGTGTCTAGTGTCTATGCTGTGCTATGGGAGAGACGTAATGACGTCTCTCCCATAGATCCGAGGACAGACACAACCATCCGAGTCCAGGAGAAGAGCGGCGCCGGCGGAGGAGGAGGTCTGGAATCAGGAGCGGGGATTGTAAGTATACTTTTATTTATTTTTTTATTTATTTTTCAGCTGCGCTACAGGGGGCACAAATGAGGGCGTAACTGACCACGCCCCATATGAAGCCACGCCCCCATTTTTGCCCGGGGCGCCACAAGGGCAAGATCTGGCCCTGGTTATATGTACTCCTGAGTCCTGCTCTCAGACTCTAACTGCTCCCCACTGTCAGTGTCTCCCCCACAAGTCAGATAATATACAGTCACACTATCTATCACTTCAGCAAGTAACTAGTACTCCTCCTAATGCTCCCCAAAATGACTACTGTGTCTCTCTCTACTGTCTCACTCTCTTCTCTATAAACAGAGAGGACGCCAGCCATGTCCTCTCCCTATGAATCTCAATGCACGTGTGAAAATGGCGGCGACGCGCGGCTCCTTATATAGAATACGAGTCTCGCGATAGAACCCGAGCCTCGCGAGAATCCGACAGCGGGATGATGACGTTCGGGCGCGCTCGGGTTAACCGAGCAAGGCGGGAAGATCCGAGTCGCTCGGCCCCGTGTAAAAAAACCTGAAGTTCGGGCGGGTTCGGATTCCGAGGAACCGAACCCGCTCATCCCTAGATCACACGCTGCGCTTCTTCGCAGTCGTGCGATCGGGTCGGAACTGCTCATGTGCTGCGTCCGTATTGCACAGGCGCGTCGTCGGGCAGCGACGATTCCAACGAAGAAAGCTGTTGCAGCGGCGACCGCAGGAAGATTGACAGGAGGAAGTCGGATCCGGGCGTCAACTCACCGTTTTCGGGGCATGGATATCCGAATGCAGGCGTGTCGAGGTGTTTGGAGGGCGGATGTCTGACGTCAATTCCGGGACCTGCAACGCAGAAGTGATCGTACAGGGTAAGTAAGTCTGACCCTAGTCTAGTTCTGCACAAAACATTTTTTGCATAGCAGGGCTGCTCAAGCGATCGCAGCCTTGCTATGCAAAAATCCACTCCCCCATAGGAGGTGTCTACCTGATCGCACGGGCTGCAAAAAGCAGTGACGTGCGGTGAGGTCGCTGGTTGGGGAGGCACTGGCAGCTAACAAGCCCTCCCCCCCCCCACCCCCCCCCCCCCCACCTGAAGAAAAAAAAAAAAAAGTGTGGTCCCCCAACACATCAGTAAAACCAGCACTAGGCAGAACCAGCCAGGGGGAGTAATGCCATAGCAGGGGAGACACTCAGTGTGGGGTCCCCCTGCCATAACATTAATCATCCCCCCAGCCAGTCAGCCCAGGGTTGGAATTACTCGGAAAGTGGGAACCCCAAAAAATAAAAATGGGGTCCCCCCTCCCTAGCAATGCCCCGCACCCTTGGTGGCGGTGGGTGCGGGGTTCATTGTGTGTTAATATTGTTCTTTACAGGTGGCCTACAGGTCCCAGCAAGCCTGCCCCAGCATGCTGGCACTTGGAGAACCACAAGTGCCAGCATGCCCGGACACAAAGGGCCTGCTGGCACCTGTAGTCCACCTGCAAAGAATAGTAATATTGTTCTTTACAGGTAGCCTACAGGTCCCAGCAAGCCTGCCCCAGCATGCTGGCACTTGGAGAACCACAAGTGCCAGCATGCCCGGACATAAAGTGCCCGCTGGCACCTGTAGTCCACCTGTAATGAAAATATTAAAATAAAAACACCACACTGTCTTGAAAATAAACTTTATTAAACTGGGTCTTCACCTGGGGGCGGCGGCCTTTAAGCTCTTTTGCGTGGCCGCCGCCTTCCCAGGGCCTCCGGCGTCTTCACCTGGGGGGGCGCCACCCCCCTAGGGCTTCCAGCGTCTTCACCTGGTGGGCGGCGGCTGCTAAGCTCTTTTGCATAGCCGCCGCCCAGCCAGGACTTCCGGCATCTTCATTCTTCAGGAGCTCTTCACTGCTCCTCCTCCGCCGTCGGACTGACTCTCCTCCGCCTCGCGCTGACTTATATAAGTCAGCCGGCGGGGGCGGGGCGATGACGAGGCGAGCTGTGATTGGCACGCGGCGCCCATCTTTCATTTCAAAAATGACGCTGAGGCGCCATTTTTGAAACTGGAACCGCTCCGCTGCCAAACTCTGTAGAATAAAGGTAATTTCCGCCGCCGCACCACCGCCGCAACCCGCACCGCCGACGCCCGCTCCACCGCCGCATCCCGCCGCCCGCACCATCGCCGCATCCAGCCGCCCGCACCTCCTTCCCCGCGTCGCCCACACAGTGATTGACAGCGGATCCAGGGACGGATCCGCTGGCCAATCACTGTGGCCTCACTGACAGGGACGTGCTTTCATAGGTTGAAAGCACGTCCCTGTATGAAAGCGGCACCACTAATGGTGCCGCTTTCCCATATATTTTCAATGGGCTTTTACAGCCCAAGGCTAGTCCCCGCCCGTGCCCGCCCCCCGCTCCCCATACTTAACGCAGTGACAACGGGAGGCACCACGATCGGTGCCTCCCAAATACATAGAGAGGGGAGAAATGTAAAGAATAATATAAAGAAGATACATATGACACAGAATATGTGTCATATGCATCTTCTTTGTATTATCTTAATCATTATGACAGGGGAGGCACTGCCTCCCCTGCCTCCCCTGACTGCACGTCCCTGGCAAAAAGTTGCTGCATGCAATCAGGTCATAATGAGGGCCCTTGTGGCTAATTGAATCAGCCCTTTTAAAGAAAATGTAACTCCTCTACCTGAAAGAATAGTTAAACTGAGAGACTATATAGTATTTAGAGAGTTATGCATCATAAATTATTGGATGTACCATCTTATATTCTGCCACAAAATTCACATTATTTACCCTGGCACACAGCAATTTTAAGTGTAAGAGTTTTTCTAGAATATGTTTTGCTATTAATAATAATAATTTCTCTAACATCCTAGTGGATACTGGGGACTCCGTAAGGACCATGGGGGATAGACAGGCTCCGCAGGAGACTGGGCACTCTAAGAAAGATTAGGTACTATCTGGTGTGCACTGGCTCCTCCCTCTATGCCCCTCCTCCAGACCTCAGTTAGAATCTGTGCCCGGCCAGAGCTGGGTGCTCCTAGTGGGCTCTCCTGAGCCTGCTAGAAAAAGAAAGTATTTTGTTAGGTTTTTTATTTTCAGTGAGATCTGCTGGCAACAGACTCACTGCTACGAGGGACCGAGGGGAGAGAAGCAAACCTACCTGCTTGCAGCTAGCTTGCGCTTCTTAGGCTACTGGACACCATTAGCTCCAGAAGGTTCGAACACAGGCGCCTGTCCTCGATCGTCCGTTCCTGGAGCCGTGCCACCGTCCCCCTCACAGAGCCAGAAGAGCAGAAGCATGAAGACGGCGAAATCGGCGGCTGAAGACTCCTATCTTCATTTCAGGTAGCGCACAGCACTGCAGCTGTGCGCCATTGCTCCCACAGCACATCACACACTCCGGTCACTGTAGGGTGCAGGGCGCTGGGGGGGGGGGGGGGAGGGGCGCCCTGGGCAGCAATTGAAGTACCTGTTGGCATAAACTACATATATACAGTTGGGCACTGTATATATGTAAATTCCCCCGCCATATTTTCTCACAGAAAGTGGGACAGAAGCCCGCCACTGAGGGGGCAGGGCCTTCTTCCTCAGCACACCCGCGCCATTTCTCTTCACAGCTCCACTGGAAGGACGCTCCACGGGCTCTCCCCTGCAGTATCCTGATACAAGAAGGGTAAAAAGAGAGGGGGGGGCACATAAATTTAGGCGCAAAAAAGCATAAAAAGCAGCTATTGGGTAATCACCTTTTATAGTGTGTATCCCTGGGTTATATAGCGCTGTGGTGTGTGCTGGCATACTCTCTCTCTGTCTCCCCAAAAGCCTTTGTGGGGTCCTGTCCTCAATCAGAGCATTCCCTGTGTGTGTGGTGTGTCGGTACGGCTGTGTCGACATGTTTGATGAGGAGAGTTATGCGGAGGTGGAGCAAGTGCCGGTAAATGTGGTGTCGCCGCCGTCGGGGCCGACACCTGATTGGATGGATATGTGGAAGGCCTTAAATGATAATGTAAACTCATTACATAAAAGGTTTGATGATGTTGCAGCCGGGGGACAGCCGGGCTCTCAACCCGGGCCTGCCCAGGCAGCTCAGAGGCCGTCAGGATCTCATAAACGTCCACTTTCTCAGATGGTTGACACGGATGCCGACACAGAGTCCGACTCCAGTGTCGACGATGATGAGGCACAATTGCAGCCTAAAATGACCAAGGCCATCCGCTATATGATTATTGCAATGAAATTTGTTTTACACATTTCAGAGGTTAACCCTGTCCCTGACAAGAGGGTACATATGTTTTGGGGAGAAAAAGCAGGCAGTGACTTTTCCCCCGTCACATGAATTAAATGAGTTATGTGAAGAATCGTGGAGCTCCCCTGATAAGAATAGATTACTGCTGGCGTACCCTTTCCCGCCAACGGATAGGTTACGTTGGGAATCCCTCCCTAGGGTAGACAAGGCCCTGACACGCTTATCTGAAAAGGTGACCCTGCTGTCTCAGGATGCGGCCGCCCTAAAGGAGCCTGCGGATAGGAAGCAGGAAGCTATCCTGAAGTCTGTTTATACTCACTCTGGTACTTTACTGAGACCAGCTATTGCTTCAGCCTGGATGTGTAGCGCTGTAGCGGCATGGACAGATACTCTGTCAGACGACATAGATTCCCTCGACAGGGATACTATCTTACTAACCCTGGGCCATATAAAAGACGTCGTCTTATATATGCGGGATGCCCAGAGGGACATCTGCATGCTAGGTTCTAGAATTAATGCAATGTCCGTGTCTGCCAGGAGGGTCTTATGGACTCGGCAATGGACAGGGGATGCCGACTCTAAAAGACACATGGAGGTGTTGCCTTATAAGGGTGAGGAATTGTTTGGGGACGGTCTCTCGGACCTCGTATCCACAGCGACAGCTGGAAAGTCGACTTTCCTGCCTCAGGTTTCCTCACAGACCAAGAAAGCACCGTATTATCAAATGCAGTCCTTTCGTTCTCAGAAAAGCAAGAGGGTCAGAGGTGCTTCCTTTCTGGCCAGAGGCAGAGGAAGAGGAAAGAAGCTGCACCAGGCAGCCAGTTCCCAGGAACAAAAGTCCTCCCCGGCTTCCACTAAGTCCACCGCATGACGCTGGGGCTCCACAGGCGGAGCCAGGAGCGGTGGGTGCGCGTCTCCGACATTTCAGCAACCAGTGGGTTCGCTCACGAGTGGATCCTTGGGTTATACAAATTGTATCTCAAGGATACAAGCTGGAATTCGAGGTGACGCCCCCTCACCGTTACCTAAAATCGGCCTTGCCTGCTTCCCCCCTGGAAAGGGAGGTGGTACTGGCGGCAATTCACAAGCTGTTACTCCAGCAGGTGGTAGTGAAGGTTCCCCTCCTTCAACAAGGAAGGGGTTACTATTCCACTATGTTTGTGGTACCGAAACCAGAGGGTTCGGTGAGACCCATTCTAAATTTAAAATCCCTGAACATTTATCTCAAGAGATTCAAGTTCAAAATGGAATCGCTCAGAGCAGTCATTGCAAGCCTGGAAGAGGGGGATTTTATGGTATCTCTGGACATCAAGGATGCGTATTTGCATGTCCCCATTTATCCTTCTCACCAGGAGTACCTCAGGTTTGTGGTACAGGACTGTCATTACCAATTCCAGACGTTGCCGTTTGGTCTGTCCACGGCACCGAGGGTATTTACCAAGGTAATGGCGGAAATGATGGTACTCCTTCAGCAGCAGGGAGTTACAGTTATCCCCTACTTTGACGATCTCCTTATAAAGGCGAGGTCCAGGGAGCAGTTGTTGGTCAGCATTGCACACTCTCGGGAAGTGTTGCAACAACACGGCTGGATTCTAAATACTCCAAAGTCACAGCTAATTCCTACGACGCGTTTGCCCTTCCTGGGCATGATTCTGGGCACAGACCAGAAGAAGGTGTTTCTCCCGGAGGAGAAGGCTCAGGAGCTCATGACTCTGGTCAGAGACCTCCTCAAACCTAAACAGGTGTCGGTGAACCTCTGCACGCGTGTCCTGGGGAAGATGGTAGCCTCATACGAAGCCATCCCCCTCGGCAGGTTCAATGCGAGGATCTTTCAGTGGGATCTGTTGGACAAGTGGTCCGGATCTCATCTTCAGATGCATCGGCTGATCACCCTTTCCCCGAGGGCCAGGGTGTCTCTTCTGTGGTGGCTGCAGAGTGCTCACCTTCTCGAGGACCGCAGGTTCGGCATACAGGACTGGGTTCTGGTGACCACGGATGCAAGCCTCCGAGGGTGGGGGGCAGTCACTCAGGGAAGAAACTTCCAAGGGCTGTGGTCAAGTCAGGAGACTTGTCTGCACATAAACATACTGGAACTAAGGGCCATATACAATGCCCTGAGTCAAGCGGAGCCCCTGCTTCGAGACCAACTAGTGCTGATTCAGTCAGACAACATCACGGCGGTCGCCCATGTAAACCGCCAGGGTGGCACAAGAAACAGGGTGGCAATGGCGGAAGCCACAAAGATTCTTCGTTGGGCGGAGAATCATGTGCAAGCACTGTCAGCAGGGTTCATTCCGGGAGCGGACAACTGGGAAGCAGACTTCCTCAGCAGACACGACCTCCACCCGGGAGAGTGGGGACTTCATCAAGAAGTCTTCACACAAATAACAATCGTTGGGAATGGCCACAGGTGGACATGATGGCGTCCCACCTCAACAAAAAGCTAAAAAGAAATTGTGCCAGGTCAAGGCGATAGCTGTGGACGCACTGGTAACACCGTGGGTGTTCCAGTCGGTTTATGTGTTCCCTCCTCTTCCTCTCATACCCAAGGTATTGAGAATAGTAAGAAAAAGAGTTGTGAGAGCAATACTCATCGTTCTGGATTGCCCAATAAGGACTTGGTACCCAGAACTACAAGAGATGATCACAGAGGACCCATGGCTTCTGCCTCTCAGACAGGACCTGTTGCAAAAGGGGCCCTGTCTGTTCCAAGACTTGACGGCATGGCGGTTGAACGCCGGATCCTAAAGGAAAAGGGCATTCCGGATGAAGTGATTCCTACGCTGATAGGAGCTAGGAAGGATGTAACAGCAAAGCATTATCACCGTATAGGATGGAAATATGTTGCTTGGTGTGAGGCCAGGAAGGCCCCTACAGAGGAGTTCCAACTGGGTCGATTTCTGCACTTCCTACAGTCTGGTGTGACTATGGGCCTAAAATTAGGGTCCATAAAGGTCCAGATTTTGGCCCTATCTATTTTCTTTCAAAAAGAACTGGCTTCACTGCCTGAGGTTCAGACGTTTGTAAAGGGAGTGCTGCATATTCAGCCCCCTTTTGTGCCACCAGTGGCACCTTGGGATCTTAACGTTGTGTTGGTTCCTGAAATTCCACTGGTTTGAGCCACTTAAAACTGTGGAACTAAAGTATCTCACGTGGAAAGTTGTCATGCTGTTGGCCTTAGCATCGGCTAGGTGTGTGTCAGAGTTGGTGGCTTTGTCATGTAAAAGCCCCTATCTGATTTTCCATATGGACAGGGCAGAATTGCGGACTCGCCCCCAATTTCTCCCAAAGGTGGTGTCATCTTTTCATTTAAACCAACCTATTGTGGTGCCTGCTGCTACTCGTGACTTGGAGGACTCCAAGTTGCTGGACTTAGTCCGGGCTTTGAAGATTTATGTCACTAGAACAGCTGGAGTCAGGAAGACGGACTCGCTGTTCATCCTGAATGCATCCAACAAGCTGGGTGCTCCTGCTTCAAAGCAAACTATTGCTCGCTGGATCTGTAACACGATTCAGCAGGCTCATTCTGCGGCTGGATTGCCGCATCCTAAATCAGTGAAAGCCCATTCCACAAGGAAGGTGGGCTCTTCTTGGGCGGCTGCCTGAGGGGTCTCGGCTTTACAGCTTTGCCGAGCGGCTACTTGGTCGGAATCAAACACATTTGCAAAATTCTATAAGTTTGATACCCTGGCTGAGGAGGACCTTGTGTTTGCCCATTCGGTGCTGCAGAGTCATCTGCACTCTCCCACCCATTTGGGAGCTTTGGTATAATCCCCATGGTCCTTACGGAGTCCCCAGCATCCATTAGGACGTTAGAGAAAATAAGAATTTACTCACCGGTAATTCTATTTCTCGTAGTCCGTAGTGGATGCTGGGCGCCCGTCCCTAGTGCGGACTTTCTGCAATACGTGTATATAGTTATTACTTAATAAGGGTTATTGTTATGAGCCATCCGTTGAGTGAGGCTCAGTGTTGTTCATACTGTTAACTGGGTAAGGTTATCACAAGTTGTACGGTGTGATTGGTGTGGCTGGTATGAGTCTTACCCTAGATTCCAAAATCCTTTCCTTGTAGTGTCAGCTCTTTCGGGCACAGTTTCCCTAACTGAGGTCTGGAGGAGGGGCATAGAGGGAGGAGCCAGTGCACACCAGATAGTACCTAATCTTTCTTTTAGAGTGCCCAGTCTCCTGCGGAGCCCGTCTATTCCCCATGGTCCTTACGGAGTCCCCAGCATCCACTACGGACTACGAGAAATAGAATTACCGGTGAGTAAATTCTTATTTTTGTTTATATAGGACTCAGGGTGCTTTGCAGACATCAAAAACAATGCACATAATATAGAAGATTTACTGTAAGCAATACACAAGCCACACAGACATATAAAGGGCACAGTAAGTATAATGCAGGATTGGTGTAGGCATTTTGGGTAACAGCTTCCAAGGGTTGTGTATTCCACCCTCACAAGGTACCAGGTGAGGCAGCCATCTTGGGCGCGCTGCTTAGGATTACCCTGGGTGGAATAGTCTACCCCTAGAAGAGATGACAAAAAATGGGGATATTGTAATGTCTTAACACTCAGAGTAGGTCCTAACAAAACCACCAGGTCCATGTATTCCTCCCATCCACAAGCGTACCAGATGAGGCAGCCATGTTGGGCGTGCTACTGAGGTTACACTGTGGGAGGTGAGCCATACAACATACAAGGGCCTAATGCATATATGGGAAAACTGACACTTGTGTAGCGATATGATATACCCTGCATGGAAAGATCCATGTGAAGTATAACCTGCCCACGGAAGAACCATCGGAGGCAGCCATCTTGGGTGCTCTGTGTAGGTCACCGTTTGTAGAGTGTGTTACCAATGGAGGTACAAATTACAGGAATAGCAGACAGTAGGGCAGAAATACTGTCAAAACTGTCAAACCTGTCCTAAAATTGTAAAATTTGCAGAGAGATTTAGATTTGAAATACAAAGAGAATGGTATTTCTTCTCTGCATCATCTACCACCCTCATAGATTATGAACCATCACTATGGCGTTCTGAGCATTGACAGACATACTATACCATGAGCTGCTGTTCTTCTCTCTTCAGTCTCTGCATATATGAGCAAAATCATCTTTTGGAGGAGGAAGATTAATGGACTCCAGTCTTTTTCATTTCAACACAAGTGCTATGGACTAAGTATTGTTTCATGATATGTGTATATATTTCTGGTTAGGACTTGACTGTTAATTGTTCTGTTTGTACATGATGTACATTATTTTTGTCAACGATAGCTTTAGAAGTTCAGGATTTGATGTATGAAGCAGAGAATGGGATCAGTAGAGTGGTTGCCCATAGCAACCAAGCAGCAGCTACCCATCACTTTGTAGAATGTACTTGATAGATATTTCCTCAAAGCTGATTGGTTGCTGTGGGAATCTTCTCCACTCTTTTCACTGCATGATAGAGATGTAGCAGCAATTAAATGAGCCAATTAATCTTTCAGTCTCACTCTTATGTTCTCTGTAATTCAGAGCCTGTAAAATGGGTCTAAACTTGCAACTGCGCTGTTAAGAACTGTTCCTCCATTAAGGATATGAGACCATAAAGTATGTGGAGGGAATAATATGGAGGATGGGTGTAGCATTTAGGAACTTGAGCTAGCAAATTGTCTTCCAGGCCACTGTCTGGAGATATGAGGTGCTGTTGGGTTCTGTATGACTGGTGACCTTCTTGCCTCCACTGACTTCCCCTTGGCTCTTTGACAAATGCTGAGTGATGGACTCACAAAGAGGGAGATGTATCAAACCTATTAAAGGTGACATGTGGAGACGTTACCCATAGCAACTCATCTGCTTTTAGCTATCATTGTGTAGAATGCAGTTGATAAATGACAGCTACTATAAAAGCAAGTTCTCTACTTGTCCTCTATAGAAGGTTTGATACATCACCATCAAGGTGCAATTAAGGTGTATATTGATGCCGTTACACAGATATCCTGTAAATCAGGGCTGTAACTAGCTGTGTGCCAGTGGTGTCTCGAGCGCAGATGCCCTGTGGGCGCACCATCTGGCAGCACCACCTGCACGGCTGCTCGCCCATTCACCGCCGCCAGGCTTCTACCTACTGCCGCTGCAGCCCAGAGATAGATACTGGCAGAGGAGACCCGGGCAGCTGGCAGCCCGGACCGTAACGTGATCCACTGGGTTACCGTGTCCCGCAGAAACCCCCATGGGTTACTTACCTAATGCTGTTTTCTTGTTTTTCCCTCTGCATTGGCAGGATGCCTCTTGCAGGTTGTAGCAGCACTACAGCGACGCTGCGGGTGTAGACATGTAGTCAGGTGCTGCGTGCTGCTGGAGAGCCGGGATCCAGGGGCCTGGAGGAGGTGCATCAGGACTATGGTTTCATCCACCTCCTATGTGCCGTCACATGACTTGACGTTACACGTGTCAGCCTGAAGGAAGCGCTGAGGCACTACATGCGGTACTGTCTGATAGCGCCGGCTGCACCTGATTAGACTTGTAGCAGCAGCCAGCACAGTGTAAGGCGGAGGCCGCATACAGAGACATCCTTCAGTTTTTAGCTAGATGAATTTAGTGGCGCCCTCCAGGGTCCGGTGCTCCTAGGATTAATGGTAGAGCCGGCCCTTCACAGATGGAGGCTGCACATGGCCCCCCTCCTATCTTAATGCACCGCTGGGGGTAACATCTCCTCTTCTAAAAACCCTTACTTTAGTAAATATACGCCTTGATATACAAGGTTCTTTTGCATTAGCGAAATAAAATCAGCCAGGTAGAAGTCACCTCACCTGTTGTCTTTATGTAGATAAACATTACACACATGATGATCAGTTTGAGGGAAGCAGAAATGGACACAGCGACTACTGGATTATGTTCTTTTCCAGGAGAGTCCTCTGATTCCTTAGAAGATTCTACAGAACACATTAAAGTTATCAATCGTGATGTCTCCATTAAGGAAAGTTAAAATAACACAGGAGACATATCAGTGAGAGAGAGTGAGAGAGAGAGAGAGACAGAGAGAGAAAACAATTGCTACTTATTTTGTCTTTTCTTTATTTGCTTGATATAAAATTAGAGATGAGCGGGTTCGAATGTAACGCCAGAATTAACGCCAGTTTGGTTTTATCCGGATGTTTCTTATTGGCTATCCAAAACACGTGACGTCCGTGAGCCAATAAGATGCCGTTTTGAGAACCAAGTAAATCCGAGTAAAACCGAGTAAAACCAAACCCGCTCATCTCTATATAAAATCCCAACATTATATTAAAGAAAGAAAACTGGGCAGTAATAATACAATATTTAGCATATATTGATTCCTGTAAATCACATCTCAAGTTTGCTAATATAGGAAAAACTGCTATCAAAGAAATTGCATGCTGGAGTCCGCCTATCATAGGGCAAGGCCACCCAGTATGTGTAGCACCGTCCAGCATTGTGATCACAATTCAATTGCAAAAACCTCTAAATTGAGGTTGAAACCTGTATACGCACCCATCCATGGCCCTCATTCCGAGTTGTTCGCTCTGTATTTTTCATCGCATCGCAGTGAAATTCCGCTTAGTGCGCATGCGCAATTTTCGCACTGCGACTATGCCAAGTAAATTTGCTATGAAGTTAGTATTTTTACTCACGGCTTTTTCATCGCTCCGGCGATCGTAGTGTGATTGACAGGAAATGGGTGTTACTGGGCGGAAACACGGCGTTTTATGGGCGTGTGGCTGAAAACGCTACCGTTTCCGGAAAAAACGCAGGAGTGGCCGGAGAAACGGGGGAGTGTCTGGGCGAACGCTGGGTGTGTTTGTGACGTCAAACCAGGAACGACAAGCACTGAACTGATCGCACAGGCAGAGTAAGGTTGAAGTTACTCAGAAACTGCTAAGTAGTTTGTAATCGCAATATTGCGAATACATCGGTCGCAATTTTAAGAAGCTAAGATACACTCCCAGTAGGCGTAGGCTTAGCGTGTGTAACTCTGCTAAATTCGCCTTGCGACCGATCAGCTCGGAATGAGGGCCCATGTTTCCTGTTGCAGTAAAAGCGGGTGACATCATCCAGGCGCCCCAAAAACGGCCTTGACATGCTTACATCTCCCACGCCACTCCCTCCTCAATGCCACAACACCACCCCGACCGCCCACCGCCTGTCAATCACTATGTGATTGCATCCTTCTAGGGTGCGATCCCATGCTGAAAGTCCGCACATGCACAATGAGGCCGCAGTGATTTTCTTACTGTTGCATCCCATCTCTGAATAACCCCCTTAATTCTACATTTTGGTGTTAAAATAAAGCTGCTACTCTCTTTTGAGCACCATTTGTTCACTCCCTTCAATAGCAGTCAGTGTTTTCATTGCATGTGTTATACCTTAAATAAATGTATAGATATTACAACTGAGATACGGTCCTGATGTTCCCTGATTGGGGCAGGATAATAGAAATCTGCTTTCACTTTCACACCAATCTCCAGCAGCTCATTTGTTCTTCCTTTTAAACTCACCACACCAGAGAGGCAAGGGATTCGAACCCACAGAAACAGTAAAATACAACTTACTATATACATGTTATATTCTATTACGGACCCATACAAGGGACTGGGATTGGGCTTCCTACTTTTAAATATAGTTGTATTAAACTATCAATCTCAAATATAGCTATGGTTTAGAACTACTGTATGAAACACTCAGCTTCACAATTTTAATACTGAAGGAGTAGGTTTTCTAACACAATTCTATCACAATAATAATTTTGAGGGTGGGGAGGGGGCAGCGACGGGCTCTGTTTGGAAAAATGGAGGCGTGTCACCACTGTTTAGAGGGGTGGGAAGAGGCCATTCTTTATTGTAGAACTGATATTTCTTGGCCTCTGCAATGGGTAGATTGCGCGGCACCATGGATGCCGCAAGCTGCTCAATGGTGGGTGCTTTGATCTGATGTTATATGGTAGGATGCAGCACAGGTCACTACTGCAGCGGGAGGCTTCTGCTTGTAATAGATGCCTCCTGTTGAATTATAATACAGCGCTATCACTGTCCGCCTCTCTCTGCCTCACCATCTATCAGTTTGTACTCAGTGCACACACGTACATCCTTGGTGCTCTGTAGGGTTTGTGAGAGCCGTAATCTAATACAGCCATGGCTCCTGAGCCCAGATCTCATGCAGATGCAGTGGTACATTTCATTTTTTTATCATTCATTTTAAGTTTACCTTTCACAATCAGTCTGGTTCCTTCTCCATGTGCTGCCATGTGGGGTTTTATACAATGCTGGATCATCAGAAAGCAGTAGTAGATGGAATTGTCTGCTGCCTGCACCCCCTGTATACAGAGATCTGCTAGTCCTGTTATCTCTGTTCTTCTCTTATACCTGGGATGGACCATTTCCTGGTAGGGGTGGTAGGCGTAAGGGCCACTTGTGCTGTTCACTCTCCAGTAAACATTGACCGCCAGGATATCCCTATCTCTGGTATGACTGTATGAGCAGTTGAGAGTCACGGAACCTTCTGTGTCAGCTGTTATATTACTTGGCTGCTTAACAGTAAAAGTTGATGAGGGCAATGAATCTAGAAAGATAAAATGTGACATACTGTAGGACAATGATAGAGCTCAACATAAAATATTGTAACTCATTCAATGAAAGCAATTCAAAGTAATTGTGAATTTGTGATAGGTATTTTTGTAGACCCCCCATGTTTTGGTACTGATTCTAAATCTTTGTTGTGTTTTAGTTTTGGCAAAACCACCGTCAAATAATTTGGTTTTTGGATTTTATTTATTTTTTAATTAATACAAACTGCTAAAATCATGTAATGTGGACCTGCTTTTGTTCCTACAGTATTATTAGCACCAATAACATTAATTTCCAGTCATTTCCAGTCAATTTTGACCACTTCACAATATTGTTTTCACCAATATTGGCAAAAAGCTGCAGCGAGCTTGCTGGTTACTAAGCAACACAGCAGTGGCACAAACACACGGCAGTTTAAAATAATATAGAACATCTTTGAAACAGTACCACAGCACGGCCAGACAGGCCATTTAATAAACAATATAATCCTATACAATGTTTTAATATATCTAAAACTACATCAGAGGCCCGAGGCCATTAAATGTGATTCACGGCAGATACCACTCTGTATATGTGGAGAAGCTACAGGAAACGAGGACTATACGTCTGTATGTTCTTTAGCTGGTGATAGATGGTCTTGCAAGATACAGAAGAATATCAACAATGCTCCAATAAAGTACAGTATTATTTATTAAACAATTGATTAATATTGTATGCTACCTTTCAAGCACACACAAGAAAGGGTGATAAGAAAGTTGAGCTAGTGTTAGATGACCGTAAAAGAGACAGAATATTGTCAACAATGCCCCTTCAAAAGACAGTATTATACAATTATTATTATTATTATTATACACATCCTGTCAAGCACACACAAAAAAGAATGATAAGAAGGATGAGCTGGTGATTGATGGCCTTGCATGTGAAACCTCTGGATTAAGGGGGTCATTCCAGTTGATCGCTAGTAAAAAATGTTCGGCCAGGCAGCGATTAAGTGAAAAAGCGGCACTTCTGCACATGCGTATGCGGTGCAGTGCGCACGCGCAATGTACTTTCACAACGGGCAATGTATTTTTACACAAGGTCTGGCGACGCTTTTCAGTCGCAATGTCAGCCGCAGAGTGATTGACAGAAAAGAGGCATTTCTGGGTGTCAACTGACCGTTTTCAGGGAGTGTTCAAAAAAACGCAAGCGTGCAAGGAAAAACGCAGGCGTGGCTGGCCGAACGCAGGGTGTGTTTGTGATGTCAAATCCGTAACTGAATGGTCTGAAGTCATCGCAAGCGCTGAGTAGGTCTGGAGCTACTCTAAAACTGCATAATTTTTTTTGTAGCTGCTCTGCGATCCTTTCGTTCGCACTTCTGCTATGCTAAAATACACTCCCAGAGGACGGCAGTATAGCGTTTGCATGACTGCTAAAAACTGCTAGTGAGCGATCAACTCGGAATGACCCCCTTTGTTTCTACAGGAACACACCAAACTAGGTATAGCTGTGATTTTCCAAGAGGAAGTAAACCATGGCATACCCTAAGGTGTTTACCACAGTAGGCACCAATTCCGAAGGTACAGCTGAGTACACAAAATGTAAGAGTTTGTTAGCGTACAACAAGGTATATGGTTATGTTTACAGTGTTTGTACAGTGTGCAGGGTGCAATAAGGTACATGGAGCTGTTGCCACTATTTGGAAAGCACATAAGGGGGTATTTATTTAGTGCCAAAAAAACTGCACTAATTTGACCTTGTGTATTCAATTGCGGGCGAAAATGTGTGCAAATTCTTCAAAACACATGGATCAGCAGTGAATTTGCCGATCCACGTGCTTTTTTGCCCGTGCCGTTTTTTTCAACCGGTCGAAAAACAATGCTGATCGGAAAGCAGTTATGGATGTTCTGGTGTCTAGGAGACTGAATGAAAGAGTTAAACAACACTGGAAGAAAACTATACTGGAGAGGATAGTTCTAGAGCTGGAGCAATTATGTGAAAACACAATTGATACTCAGGCGCTGGAAGGGTGTACAAAGTAGGTTCTTGTAGTGGCTGGCTGATAAGTGATTCCATGCATGAGTCATTGGTGCTGGGGGTAACACCTGAGAGAAGTCTTATATCATCTCTAGCCTGGGGCTGATCCCAGCTAGGTTGTGTTAAGGATTCTATTTGGAAAGGCCAGCAATTAGTGACCTGCTGAGTATTGGAGGCAGACCAGTGATGTCTCTTACTGCATGCGCAGTTTAACAAACTAAGCACTTCAGTGACAAGGGCTGACACTTTTGTGGCTAAAGTGCTTGGTTTGTTTGGGCCACCACAAAAGAAACCATCTTGGCAGTTTGGTTGAAGCAAGATACTAATAGGCTAACAATGTTGTGAATCATTGTCACCTTTGGAAGATGCCATCATTATGCTCCTCATCACCATCATGACTGTTGTTAATATCATGATACAATATTAACTCATCCACACTGGAATTTAACATTTCAAAAGAAGTATCTGTTGTAATTGATGGCAAAGGTCTTCCCCATAGAATATGTAGTTAATATTGATGAATGTACGTTTTTCAGCAGTTTTTGAAAGCAGCCTCCTAAGGTTCCTGGCTGTGCTAAAAGCTAGGTTGTACAAGAGGCTCCAATTTGTCTTTTTCTCCTCCCGGTATTCAAAGGGACTGTGTGAGATATTAATTTGAACATGAACATTAAGGTATACCTCCACAATTCTATTGATGTTTTCTGTATCAGATTGAGTCTCGGTAAATGTGTCAACATATGTGGGCAATTCTTTTAAGCCTGACCTATGTTCTAAAATGTCACTCTGTTGCACTGAGTTGACTCCTCATCATCACCTGTGGATTTCTTGAAAAAGGTATTTTTTTTCCAAACAGCAGCAGAGACCTATCCTTGTCATGCCACTAGAGCTGACAACTTACTCGCAAGGAGCTCTTTGCATCTTCTAAGATATGGGTCAGTTGGAAAGAAAGATGTTGCATGGGACTTAAACCTATCATCAAGCATAGTTGCCAAAAATGTACTGACTTGGTAGCAAAATTCTCCAATTTCTGAGTCCTGGTGAGGCACTAAAAAAAAAAACCAGAACTTGGTCTACAAGTCCAGCAAACTTAGCTGAATTGTTTTGTTTCATCTCCTCCTTCAGCTTCTGTAGCTGCTTTTCCAGTAGTTTAATTAAGGGTATGTCCTGACCCAAGCATTGGTTACAATTTCAAATGGTTTTAGTAGCTATCATGCTTAATTTATCTTGCAAAAGGTTGTTTCACAGACAATTGTTGTTTGAAACTACTAGTCTTCTTTGTACCCTTCTGTGATCCATCCCCGGCAGTAGTCCTAGCATGCAAGGATTGTTTTTGGGAAGAATTTTCCTGGAGAGGGGAGGAGTCAGTTTGCCTTTGAAAGGAGGACTACCTCCAATCGCTAGTGATGAGTTTGATGATAAAGGCATACAAATGGAAAACAGGATGAAATCTTGCACCAAAGCTGCTCCAGCCAAAGGATCCGTGTAAGTCCAATGTAATATCAGATGAATGTAACTTCGCTGACAAATATATTACTAGTCCTCAGTGAGTTGTATATGTAAATAAAAATTAATTAAAAATATATTAGCAGATGATAGTAGTTCCTCAATAACACCATGTGCATGAGCTAAGAGGAAATACAAGTGAAAGTCCCATCAGGAAAATGAGGATATAATCAGAACGTTATTCGACTACATTGTGGTTTGTTGACACTTCACCCTAGATATTCACCACTGTGAATACAGGTAGTAAAATTGCTCACATTCAAGCTTACATGAAATAGGTGTATGATGTTCACATACAGGTATCTTTAAATGTGTATGGATACCAAATTTCTCTTTTAAAGGAGGCATAGACACCCTGCTAGATATAGGATAACAACTGATACTCATGCTATAGCTTATATGCAGCCTATGATTAAATGTTTCTTTCATCCATAAGGATTGATAGCTTCACAACTGGTTCACATGGATAGATAAAGAAGTAACTTCTAATAGTGTGGATATTGGAGATGACAGAGAGAGGCAGTGGGTGAGAGGGGGATGGCAGATGGAGTCAGTGGGAGGCATAGGGTGAGATGGGGAGGGCAGAGGTTGGCAGGAGTAGACAGAGGGTGGCAGTGGGTGACAGGTGGATGTCAGGGGGAGGCAGTGGATTGGAAATGGTGAATAAAGAGTGGCAGTGGGTGACTAGGGAAAGGCAATTAGTGACAGGAGGGAAGTAGAGGGAGACATGGATGATGACAGGGGGTGACTAGGGAGAGGCAGTGGTTGACTAAGGAAAGGATGGCATGAGGAGGCAGTGTGGGACAAGGATACCAGTGGGGGCAGGGGAATGACAGAGATAACAGGTAGAGGCCTAAGTTGGAAAAGAGATGACAGGGAGAGACATTAGGTTGAAAGGACAGACAGACTGCGGCAGTGAGAGAGATTAAGGCAGCGGATGATAGGAATATGCAGAGGGTGGCAGGGAGAGGCAGAGGGTTACTAGTGATAGACAGTGATGACAGCGGGAGGCAGAGGGTGATGTGGATGGCAGAATGAGGCAGAGGGTTGCTAAGGAGAGGCAGTGGGCAACTAGAGTTAGGCAATGGGAGGCATAGAATGAAAAGGTAGGCAGAGAGTGTCAGAAGCAGTCAGAGGAGTGCAGTCTGTGACAGGGAAAGACAGTGGATGGCAGATGGTGACTAGGGGGACGCTGATGGTGAATAGGGGAGGCAGAGGGTGACTAGATAGAGACACTGGTGACAGCTGGAGGCAGACTGTGATGTGTATGGCAGAATAAGACAAAGGATGGCAGATGATGACTAAGGAAAGACAGTAGGCAACTAAGAAGAGGCAGTGGGAGGCATAAGGTGAAAAGGTAGGCAGATGGTGGTAGGAGCAGGCAGATGGTGGCAGTGGATGACAGGGAGGCAGTGGGTGACAGATGATGACTAGGTAGAGACAGATGATGACTAGGGAGAGTCAGATTGTGGCAGAGGGTAACTAAGGAGAGGCAGAGGGTGACTAGAGAGAAGCAGTGGGTGACTATGAAGAGACAGAGGGAGGCATATGGTAACAGGGAAGCAGTGGGTGGCAGAGGGAGACAGTGGGTAATAAGGATAGCGGGAGACAGGGGAATAGCAGAGGGTGACAGTGAATGGCAGAGGATAACTAGGGAGAGGCAGAGGGTGACAGGGAAAGACATAGTTTGGCAGTGGGTGGGAGAGGGTGACTAGGGAGAGGCTGTTTAATAAATGATTTTTCCCCTGTTCCCCCTCCATATCCTGCACTGTGTGCTCCCCTGTTCCCCCATCTTAAGATACATCACATGAAGTCTGTGCTCCCATCTTTCCCCCTCATGCTCCCTGTGCTGCTGCATCCAAGACCACCACCCCCACCACCTCCACGTGCCTGCAGATGACCCCCCCACCCATGCTGCACTTACTTACAATAGGTACTTCACAGACTCAGATTCCTGCTCGCTGAGAGTTGGTTACTCTGACTGTGGTTCACTGATGGCTGCTTGTTTAACATAGAATTTAACAGCAGATAAGAAACACTTGACATATCTTCTGTAGTCTGCTGTGTTGCTGTATCTGCTGTCTGTTGCACACTCCATTGTGCATGCTCAATTTCTGATTTCTTAGGTTTCCTTTCCCTGTTTCAGTTTCTCTTAGCTTGTGCCTGTCTGCAGTCCCGTGCAGTTCCATTCTGTAAATATTTTCACAGAAACATATAAATTTGACGGCAGATAAGAACCACTTGGCCCATCTAGTCTTCCCCTTTTTTAACCATATTGTTACCTCAAACCCTATTTGATCCTGATTTCTTTGTAAGGATACCCTTATGTCTATCCCATGCATGTTTAACTTGCTCTACAGTCTTAGCCTCTACCACCTCTGATGGGAGGTTATTCCACTTGTCCACTACCCTTTCTGTGAAATAATTTTTCGTAACATTTACCCTGAACCTTCCCCCCTCCAGTCTCAGTGCATGTCCTCGTGTCCTATTGCTTCTCTTCATTTGAAGAATGTTTCCCTCCTGGACTTTGTTAAAACCCTTGATATATGTGACAATCTCTATCATGTCCCCCCTTTCCTTTCTCTGCTCCAAACTATACATATTGAGATTTCTTAGTTTTTCTGGGTACATTTTAGTTGCCCTTCTTTGTATGCTCCATAATGTATTTATATCCTTCTGGAGATATGGCCTCCAGAACTGAATACAGTATTCTAGATGGGGCCGTACCAATGACCTATAAAGTGGCATTATTACTTCTCTTTTCCTGCTACTGATTCCTCTCCCAATGCAGCCAAACATCTGACTAGCCTTCCTCATTGCCTTGTTACATTGCTTTCCTGTCTTTAAGTCGCCTGAAATAGTGACTCCTAAATCGCTTTCCTCCTCAATAGTTTCGAATATAGTGCCATTAAAACTATATTTAGCATTTGGATTCTTAAGACCCAAGTGCATGATTTTGCATTTTTTGGCATTAAACTGTAATTGCCACACTCTTGACCATTCCTTTAGTCTATCAAGATCATCAATTGATTGTCTCCCTTCCCCCCTCTATGTCTAAACTGTGTCTAAACTGTTGCATCTTTTGTGTCATCTACAAAAAAGCATACTTTCCCTTCAATACAAATTTCATCAATAAAGGTCCAAGTACAGATTCCTGGGGTACTCCACTGGTAACATTTCTCTCCTGTGCATGCATTTAATTTACTACAACCCCGTGTTTTCTATTCTGCAACCAAGATCTCATGAATTCATCCATCAAAGTATCTAATTCCATGCTCTCAAGTTTATTTAAATGTCTGTGATGTCAGGCAGTATCAAATCCTTTCTAAAGTCTAGATACGCTATATCTATGCCCCCCTCATCTATTAATGTATACACGTAGTCAAAAAAAATCCGTGCTCTTTGGGATCCTGTAAATTGCTGGATATGAGATAATCTATAACTTTTTCTTTTAAGAGTGTTTCCATCTATTTCCCTACTACTGAAGTAAGGCTCACTAGTTGGTAGTTGCGTGCCTCTTCCTTGCTTTCACTTTTGTGCAGTGGTACAACATTTGTACATTTGTACATTTTCCAGACCTGTAGCTAGTGACTGGCTGAATAATTATATTAATTGTGTTACTAGCTATGCTTTAAGCTCTTTGTTTTATCTGAAAGTTTCCTACAGCACAGAAATCCCAGGACCTGGGAGCGCACTTGCTTCCAGCTGTGTCCCCCCTGTGGCTATATGCATGTAGATGAGGGCACCAGGAGTGCAGCCTACTTGTGGTAATGGTGGCAGCAGCAACTGCCGGGCAGGACTAGAGAGGAAAAGAACTGGGAGGGGGTGGAGCTGTCAGATGACTCCTCGAATCTCTAAACCAGTGATCCGAGGAGTCAGAAATAACAGACAATGCAACTGATTTTTTAGACTACTCAGATCAATGGAGATAAGAGGAGTCATCAGCCTGACAGTCAGAAATATGAATTTGTGACCAGTGGTGGGTTTTATCTATGGGCTGCAGGCCTGCAGCCCCCTCCCCCCCGTAAAATCAGTGACAGTGAATTCCTATCGGGAGAACTCCCTGCTAATCATAGCCAAACAGGTAGTCCCAGGGAGTGGTGTTTTCTCCTGGTGGGACTGCCAGTCCAGACTATGCTAGCAGAGAGAGGGCATCCATTGGGAGGCTACTCCTCTGCTAACAAATCAGCCCTATCTTGCAGTCTGTAGAAGTCAGGATTTACTGTATCAGTGCTGGACTTAAGCACCCCCCCCCCTCGTGCATAAGCCCCACCCCCAGCTGCTAGACTTAAGCCATGCCTTTTGATGATGTCATCTGTCAATCACCAGGAGGGCAGGGAGCCCAGGACTAAGTTGGGAGATCAGCCAGTACAGCCCCCCAGCCAGACAGGTAAGAATATGACACTGGTCACGAGCCCATGTTGAGATGGTCACCACCCACTTTGGGATTGCAGTCCACAGCTTGAGAGCCACTGCTCTATCATAGCTACAGAGTAAAGTCACATTCTGTTTCCTAGCAAGTATCTGCTGGTCACCTGTCAGACAGGGCTTTCAGATCAAGGGACAGATGTACTAAGCCTTGAAGGGTGATAAAGTGGACAAACGTAAACTACCAACCAATCATCTCCTGTCATTTAGTAGTTGATTGGCTAGTACTTTATCTCTATCCGAGGCTCATACATCTCCCCCTAGTGTTTAACCTACAGAAAATCCTTGTATGCTCCTGGTTTGCTACATACATGTGAAGCATAGGCAAACTAGGCATAGGCAAACTAGCTCTAGGCATAGGCAAACTAGGCAATTGCCTAGGGCATCTGCTATGCCTAGGGACACAATCAACATCTGCTGATTAAAATGATATGCAGCATGCCTATATTCTGTGTGTAGCATTTCGTATGCAGATACAGCCACAGTCGCACACAGTATATAGGCATGCCGCATATCATTTTAATCAGCAGAAGCTGATTGTGCATCCTAGTCACATAGCAATACAAATAAGATGTATTTTCATCAAAAATAGGCAACCAACGTTAGCAGAGCTGTTAGTTGACTCATGCCAGGCATCTCCTGCTGCATGGCACATGGAGGCAAGATGTGTGAGGACACATCTGTATCCAAGCAGTGGCAGAGGTCACGGTGTTAGCGACCGTGTGAGTGCTGTGTGTGTGTGAATGGGTTGGGTGTGCAATAGTGTTCGGCATATGTGTAAGGGACATTATGCATTCCATGTGTATAAATGCATTAATAATGTGCAGCAAATGTGTAAAGGGGCACTATGTGTGTTATTAGGTGTATAATGGCACTAATAATGTGCGGCATATGTGTAAGGGACATTATGTGTGTCATTATGTGTATAAGGGCATTAATAATGTGCAGCATATGTGTAAGGGACATTATGTGTAAAAGGGCATTAATAAAGGTTAGCATAATGTGTAAGGTGCATTATGTTTATAAGGACATTAATAATGTGTGTCATATGTGTAAGGGGCATTACTGTGTGGTATTATGTGTATAAATGCATTACTAATGTGTGGCATTATGTGTATAAGGTGCTCTACTGTGTGGCAAAACGTATAGAAAGGGCACTACTGTGTGGTCTAATGTGAATAAAGAGCAATATGGTGTGGTGTAATGTGAATAAGGAGCAATTCAGTATGATGTTATATGAATGAGAGGCACTACTGTGAGGAGTAACGTATATAAGGTAAAGTGGTACTACTGTGTGATGTAATGTGAATAAGGGACACTATCGCATGATAAATTGTGAATAAAGTTGCACTACTGTGAGGCATTATTTGAATTGGGGGTACTATTGTGTGGACACGCCCTTGCCAGCAAAAACACATACCTTTTTAGGCTGTGCGCCGAATGTGCACACTGTTCTTATTTAAATTACTGGGGGTAGGAAACAAAAATGGACTGCTATGGGTGGGGGGGTGATGGTGCTATGAAAGGGGTGCAGAGTCAGAGGTGGAACTAGCGGTGGTGCTAGGGGGCACCAGCCACAATCTTGCCTAGGGCATCATATTGGTTAGGGCCAGCACTGATGTGCAGTATTGAATGTCTTTTATATTTGGCTTTGTCTGTTCCGTGGATTCATTTTATATAATTGATAACACAGAGAACACACATTTATGCCACACTCTTACCTGCAATGACCAGCTCTGTGCCTGCACTGCTTGTGAATGTTCCATTGCTGGTGGTCACACTGCAGCAGTAATGGGTGGAAGAAGATCTGTCAGATCTATGTATGCGCAGTGACACATCTGTGGGGAAACTGACCAGCGAGTACCGGTCATCTCTGTGTCGCTGGTCCCAGGTGTAGAGATCCTGTGTACTATGTAAGCAATATTTATCCTCTGCTCTATACCAGGTGACGTTTTGTACTGCCCCTGTGACCTCCTGAGGGTAGTGACAGGGGATGATGACCTCTTCTCCTGGGACAGCTATTAGCTCATCCAGCTGAGATATGGACCTGTCACCTACAGAGAGAGTACAATGGGTACTGATTATCAGAGATGGGAGACTAAGGGGGTAATTCAGACCTGATCGTAGCAGCAAATTTGTTAGCAGTTGGGCAAAACCATGTGCAGTGCAGAGGGGGCAGATATAACATGTGCAGAGAGAGTTAGATTTGGGTGGGTTATATTCAGAGCCGGATTAAGGCTATGGGGGGCCCGGGGCACTTAAAACAGGGGGGCCCCTAACGTAGAGGCAGGGAGAGCAATTATATATGGGATGTAGTTATGTGACAATCCCTACAGTCGGCATAGAGTGGGAACAGAACCTGTGGAAAGCGCAGCTCACCACCAAGCCCGCCGGGCATCTAAATGCAGAGATGACAGGGTCGGTATGGTGACTGGCGGTCTCCAAATCACCGGTCACACAATACCAACCTAAATCTATCTATCTATCTATCTATCTATCTATCTATCTATCTATCTATCTATCTATCTATCTATCTATCTATCTATACACACACGAGTATATTATCTATCAAAGGCATGATGTCTGGCTTTCCCTCTGCATGAACAATGATGCGCCGGGTGCCCGCTGGGTGTTGCGTTGGGTGGCCGCACAAATAAATCCACAATAGTCCCAATGGTGCACCACTCCTGATGTCTAAGTAATACCACTGTTTTAGGCATAAGTTTGGCAGCGTTTCATTGCCCGTTATTAGTGTGGCACTTTCATCAGGTCTTGAAACATATAAAGGGCACTGAAACGTTGCCAAATTTATGCCTTAAACAGTGGTATTACTTAGACGCCAGGAGTGCTGCACCATTGGGACATATATATACAGTATGTGTATATATATATATATATATATATATATAGTTGGGGGGGGAGGGGGTTTAGCGACTGTGGCCGGAGAGACCAACCAGCCACACGTGTAATGGCGGCTGCGGCACTGAAGGTGTTAATCCTCGTGCCCGGCGCCATATTAAGGGACAATGGGCGCTTGGCGCCACTTTAAAACTGTGCACTGGTGCTAAGCACCATCTTTAAATGTAGTGTGGGTGCTAGGCACCGGGTATTTAAAAATATATTTAGTACTGTGTTTTCACCAATGTTATATTTAAGGCAATAGGCACAGTTGTAAGATTGCACATTTACATTGCAGCAAATGCCAGCACTTAGAAGGAATGTGTAAGCTGTGTTGGTTTTAAAATGCATTTACGTTTGTGGACAAATGGCTTGGAAGCTTCTCACCTAGGGATTGAGATGCTGATGACCCTGGCACCTGGAAAGGGGTGTATGGACAAGCCATTTCTTTGAGATTGAGATGTGTCCCTGTGTAACTTTATAGACACATGCAGGTGAAAGGATTTGTTGCTGTCTTCTCTGAATATTGTGTGAACTGGGTTTGCATGGAGATGTTAGAGGAGACAGGAACATGTTGATCAGATTGTTTTACAAATGCAAACTAGTGGGTTTCATTCAACAACAGTTTGACGTAACATTTCTTAGGCTGCATTATGTGTGATGCAGATTATGTTTCATTCACAGTATAAGAACGTTGTCTATGTGTGAGAGGGTGAATGCAATTGAAATGCAAGTTATATTTACATTTGTGAAAGAGACAGGAAGATGATAATCAGATTGTGTTTGGGAAAGCCACTGGTCTGGTTATATATGAAGAGGAGCAGGAATGTGCTTTATCTAAGTCTTAACTTTTGAAATGTAAACTTGTATTTCTTTATATTTTCTGCGATAACCTGATTGGTTGGAGAAGACAGGGAGGGCTTACCCCCCTGTGGTACTGTGTGTAGAACTGAGATAAAAAGAGGATGCCTCTGAGCCTCCAGGTATTGTAACATCTTCTTCTGCTGAAAACATCTTGATTGTATGCTGTTGCCCCTAGCAATAGGGAGGAGCCTTTTTAAAGGTTATTTGAGCAAATAAACATCTTTGCCTCAAGAAGACTGCTTCATCTTGTGACCAACAGGGTTAGGCCAAACCTAGCCCCGTTCTCCGGCTGTCCAGGGAAGCACCTGACGTCTCCAAGCTCCGCCTTCCGCCAGCTACCGGTAGAGGCCTAGCAAGTGGCTAGTGGGGATTCGTCGACACCACACAGGTGTGGTAAAGCAGTGCGTCGGCACATACAGAGCAGAACCGTGGTTCCAAACGCCACGGCAGGTTAGGAGTTTGGTGGTGGCAGCGAGAACCCGCCCACAGCGCAGTGGGTGGAGTCAGTAACAGGCGGTTACTGACGGTAAGCGGGAATCCCCTATGTGGTCAGGCCTCGTGCGGCTTGACCTTCCATTCTGTGCGCAGTCAACGGGACGCGGAAGCTGCGAGTGCTTCCGTACAGTACCGTCCTGTCACAGAAATTGGTGGCATAGTGGTGGGATATTCCCAGGCGGCTTTTCATCACCCGATTGGAGAAGCCGAGTTACTCAGGAGAGGAGTAACTGCAGCGCTGGAGAACGCACAAGATGGCGGAATTCAGCGGAATGTCCAAGGAGGATCTGGAGATCGTATGCCAGGGGAAGGGTGTGGATATCCCTTCCAACGCATCCAGAAGCGTCATGAAGGCGGCGCTCAGGAGCGTGGAGGAGTCTCATCGGGCAGAGGTGGAGAGCACTGACGGCGTCAGCATCGCAGAGGACGGCCCACCAGTGGACCTTCGTGAGGAACCGGTGAGAACCACAAGCCCCGCCCTCTCTCACAGCAGTAATGTTTCCCAGCAATCCCTAGCAGGGCCAGGATCCCAACGTCCCAGGGGGGGCGGCCCGGATACCTTAGCAGATCGGCTAGCGGAATTGGGGGAAAGGGCAACGGAGCAAGAACGCATGCTTGTCATTCGGATGTGGCATGCGGAGCGGGCATCACAGGCCGTGGTACCCCGGGAGCCGTTGTCAGCTGTTGTACACAGATCAGGACGAGTTCAGTTTGCCAAGTTTGCAGACAGTGATGGGGACATTGATGGACATTTGCAAGTTTTTGAACGGACTTGTAAACTACATGATCTACCCAAGTCAGAGTGGGTGAGACACCTTGTGCCCACTCTGCATGGAGAGGCCTTGGAGGCCTATCGAGGAGTGGCGACGGAGGACTGTGGGAACTACGACGAAGTCGCGAAGGCCCTCCTCCAGCGATTCTTCATCACTCCAGAGTCTTACAGGAAGAAGTTCAGAGACTTGCCCAAGAATCCTAGCAGCACCCATGAGCAGTTTGCCAACCAGCTGCGGCAGTACGTGGTGAAGTGGGTTAAGGATTCGGAAGCCACTACATTGGACGCACTGATTGACCTGATCTGCAGGGAGCAGTTCTACCGCAGGTGCGCCCAAGAAGTGAAGGAGTGGGTGCTAGATCGGGAGCCACCCAGCTTAAAAATGGCTGCCCAATTAGCCGACAAATATGTGGCAATTCGGCCACGGGGGCAGAAGCGCCCCGCCAGCAGCCAGCTCCAACAGACTGTACCACCAAGGGGACCCCCCTCTTCAGCTCATCACCCCCAAAGACAAGCATCTTCCAACCCGGGTGCTCTTAGCCAGCAACCGCACCGCAGCGTCCCTGCAACTGATCAGAGATCATCGGTGCCACGACTGGAGAAGAAGTGCTACGGCTGTGGGAAAATCGGACATCTGAGGATGAACTGTCCTGCATCCCAAGCACCCCAGACTCGTGCCCCAAATCCGAGTGCTGGAGCCCGGCTCGCTTGTTTGACGAGAGGAGATGAGCCTACAGAGACTGTTCCCCCTCCCGTCAGTCCGATGGAGTGTGGCGAGAGACAGGTGCACTCTGCGGAGAGAGTCACCTGCATGGCCAAACAGCCCCTACACAACATGTGGAGGCACCTGCAGCCAGTCCACGTGGGACCCCTGCAGGGAGAAGGCCTAAGAGACTCTGGGGCCTCAATCACTGTGGTGAGCCCCCACCTTATAGATCCTGCTGCAGTATTGCAGGGTCGCACTGCCACGGTCACCCTGGCAGAAGGAACAGAAAAAGCGGTTCCCATGGCAAGAGTCTACCTGGACTGGGGAGCTGGACCAGAGTTGCGAGAAGTTGCCGTCATGGATGGTCTCCCAACTGATGTGGTCCTAGGAAATGATCTGGGTGGTGGGATCGTCACTATGTTTGTTGGCGCCATTCCCCGGAGTCAAGTTCCGAACCCATCAGCTACTCCAGCACAGCCCAGCCCAGAGGAAAAGACTACAGCTGCTAGACAACTGCCAGCACAGCCAACCACAGCATCAACCAGCCCAGAGGAAAAGATCACAGCGGCTAGATCAGTACATCGACCCCGCATGCCTTTTGCCTCTGGTATGCCTACGTCCCCTAGCAACGCAGAGGATGTCGGTTCCAGCTCGTGTGATCCTGTGGGGGTGCCCAATGATGCTCCTGACCCAAGTGGTTTGCCAACTCCGGCGGTGAGTATGAGAAACCACTCTGACTTTTCCATGACTGACCCCTACCAGACTGACCCTAGTAGTCCCCACCTAGATCCCCCTGTAGTGTGTCCCAATTTAGGAGAGGTTGAGGGCCGCAGGCAGGAGTTTAGGGAGGCTCAACTCTCTGACCCATCCCTGAAAGGCATGAGGCGCCACTCTGGCAGCGGCCTTGACAGGGTTGGGGCGGGAAGTTTGACCTGGCGGGAAGGGTTAAGGTACAGGGTAGCCAGGAAAGTGGGAGGGGATAGACCAGATAGGGAATTTGTCCAACTGGGCCCCTCAGGGAACTTTCCTGCGCAACCGGTGTCGGTTGCCAGCGAAACCCCTTTGGACAGCAACCCGGAGACAGACCGTACCCTGAAGTGCCTGACACAGAGCTTACCCTGGTCTGGAATGTCGGATGACGCCCAGACCAACTGTAAGGCTGGTGCCATGCGTTGGCAGCCGGGGCACTCCAGCGTTTGTGTTGTCTCTGGGCCTCTGCCCATAGGAGAACCCTCGCAGCAAGTTGCTGTGGACATAGCAGGTCCCCTGCCTGTGCACAGTAGATCGGGGAAGACACGCAGCCTCCCTGTAGTGGATGCCACCCAGGATCCAGAGGCTGGTCTGGCCGCCATCACTGTGGCACAGGTAGCGGACGAGGAGGAAGGAGTAGGCCTAGGTGACAGGGTAGGTTTCCCGAGTCATAGGTCGACAGAAGAGGATTGGAGGGCAGGTCTGACAGTTAGGGCAGACAGTTGCCAGATAGGTATGACGGAGGTGCAGTGCCTGGGGCACCATGTGGGAGGAGACAGGGGTAGGCCCAAACCAGAGGGGGTGGAGGCAACCAGAGGCTGTCCCCGACCCACATCACCCAGACAGGTACTGACCTTAGAACCTGTAAGGCCCTACGGACATGTTGTCATTGACTTTAGTCCTGTAGTGAACCCCTTGACAGAGATGGCTAGGAAGGGCATTCCCAAGTCAGTGGACTTTGCACCCGCTTGCGAGTTGGCATTCCAGTCATTGAAGGAGGCTCGGGTACCCGCTCCAGTGCTGATGGCGCACATTCTTGACCAGGACTGTGTGTTACGAACTATTGCGCCACTGCACGGACTGGGAGCTGTACCAAGCCAGAAAGAGCCATATGGGCAGGAGCACCCTGTGGCCTGGTTGAGCAGTATACTGCTATTGTGGGAGGTGGGGTATGCCCCAGTTGGGACACCGTGGGTGGCACTTGTTTGTAACCAGCCCCCCGCCGTGGTGACTTACCACCCACCTGTTAGGTGGCGTTAGGTGGCGGCAACCTACCTTGGGGAAATTGGACAGACTTTTGTGGTGGAGCCTTGAACTTGGACTTCAGGTGGACTATTTGAACATTGTGCACACACGAAGAGAGGCCCACTACACTATGGATGAACTGTCTAGGCCAGAGCCTACACATCCCAGGTAGCGTCCCCTTTACCCCAACGGACTGCGGGACCAGGACCCAAATCGTTGGGACATGGGTCCCTGGTTGACCAGCTTGAATGGGGGGGGAGGAGTGTGGCCGGAGAGACCAACCAGCCACACGTGTAATGGCGGCTGCGGCACTGAAGGTGTTAATCCTCGTGCCCGGCGCCATATTAAGGGACAATGGGCGCTTGGCGCCACTTTAAAACTGTGCACTGGTGCTAAGCACCATCTTTAAATGTAGTGTGGGTGCTAGGCACCGGGTATTTAAAAATATATTTAGTACTGTGTTTTCACCAATGTTATATTTAAGGCAATAGGCACAGTTGTAAGATTGCACATTTACATTGCAGCAAATGCCAGCACTTAGAAGGAATGTGTAAGCTGTGTTGGTTTTAAAATGCATTTACGTTTGTGGACAAATGGCTTGGAAGCTTCTCACCTAGGGATTGAGATGCTGATGACCCTGGCACCTGGAAAGGGGTGTATGGACAAGCCATTTCTTTGAGATTGAGATGTGTCCCTGTGTAACTTTATAGACACATGCAGGTGAAAGGATTTGTTGCTGTCTTCTCTGAATATTGTGTGAACTGGGTTTGCATGGAGATGTTAGAGGAGACAGGAACATGTTGATCAGATTGTTTTACAAATGCAAACTAGTGGGTTTCATTCAACAACAGTTTGACGTAACATTTCTTAGGCTGCATTATGTGTGATGCAGATTATGTTTCATTCACAGTATAAGAACGTTGTCTATGTGTGAGAGGGTGAATGCAATTGAAATGCAAGTTACATTTACATTTGTGAAAGAGACAGGAAGATGATAATCAGATTGTGTTTGGGAAAGCCACTGGTCTGGTTATATATGAAGAGGAGCAGGAATGTGCTTTATCTAAGTCTTAACTTTTGAAATGTAAACTTGTATTTCTTTATATTTTCTGCGATAACCTGATTGGTTGGAGAAGACAGGGAGGGCTTACCCCCCTGTGGTACTGTGTGTAGAACTGAGATAAAAAGAGGATGCCTCTGAGCCTCCAGGTATTGTAACATCTTCTTCTGCTGAAAACATCTTGATTGTATGCTGTTGCCCCTAGCAATAGGGAGGAGCCTTTTTAAAGGTTATTTGAGCAAATAAACATCTTTGCCTCAAGAAGACTGCTTCATCTTGTGACCAACAGGGTTAGGCCAAACCTAGCCCCGTTCTCCGGCTGTCCAGGGAAGCACCTGACGTCTCCAAGCTCCGCCTTCCGCCAGCTACCGGTAGAGGCCTAGCAAGTGGCTAGTGGGGATTTGTCGACACCACACAGGTGTGGTAAAGCAGTGCGTCGGCACATACAGAGCAGAACCGTGGTTCCAAACGCCACGGCAGGTTAGGAGTTTGGTGGTGGCAGCGAGAACCCGCCCACAGCGCAGTGGGTGGAGTCAGTAACAGGCGGTTACTGACGGTAAGCGGGAATCCCCTATGTGGTCAGGCCTCGTGCGGCTTGACCTTCCATTCTGTGCGCAGTCAACGGGACGCGGAAGCTGCGAGTGCTTCCATACAGTACCGTCCTGTCACAGCGACCAATGGTGTCTAAAAAAGTCACACTTTAGGTGAATAATTTAAGAATAAAATACAATTTATTAATGTGTATAATTTAAAATGACAAAAACTTTTTCTAAAAAATGGGATAAAAACTATACATACAGAAATATAAAATACCAGTTAAAAGTGAATAAATAGTAAAAAGATTCCTTAACTTGGTATGTAGTCACTGCCAGATAGCCCAATATATATATATACACACACACACACACACACACACACACACACACACACACACACACACACACATATCTACATATATATAAATATATATATATGAATATATATATCTACATCTATACATTCCTCCAAGATACGGCACTCAGCGGACTCATTCAGTGAAAAAAACTTCAACACGTGGTTGTAGCAACGTTTCGGCTTTAATTAGCCGTCTTCAAGCAACATCATCATGATGTTGCTTGAAGACGGCTAATTAAAGCCGAGTGCCGTATCTTGGAGGAATGTATGGATCTCACTAATGTGCACCGCGGCGAGATGATGATGAAGTGAGAGTGCCGGTTACCAGTTTGCTATATCTACATCTATATATATAAATATATATACATATATATATATATATATATATATATATATATATACACACACAGACAGACCAAACAGTTTAACATACAGCATCGGCAGGATTTAAAAAAAATAAAAATAAACAGCCTGAGCCAGCTTACTTTTTGCACGGCTGCTGGTGACACAGGAGAGCTACCGCTCGTGCTGGCTCCACTTCTTCCGTGCAGCCTGCGCGCCCAGACACTAACTGAGCCACAGGCTGCTACATCACGCCATTGGACAGCTGAGCCGTCGCTCAGCTGTCCTATCCTTAATGCAACGCCGGCGCCACAGCTGTTAGGTTGCCAGGGCAACCTATGAGACGACGCGGGGTCCCGGAGCGCAGTGCTGCAGATCGGATCGGTAACACAGATCCGATCTGTGGCAGGTGAGGTGGCGGGGGCCCTTTTAGTAAGAAGGGCCCGGGGTACATACCCCCTGGGCCCCCCCTTAATCCGGCTCTGGTTATATTGTTTCTGTGCAGGGTAAATACTGGCTGCTTTATTTTTACACTGCAATTAAGATTTCAGATTGAACACACCACACCCGAATCTAACTCTCTCTGCACATGTTACATCTGCCCACCCTGCAGTGCACATGGTTTTGCCCAACTGCTAACAAATTTGCTGCTACAATTAGGTCTGAATGACCCCCCTGATCAGCCAAATTGCGGAGATTCACAAATTAATTCTAGAATTGTTCCTGATTTGCTCAGAATTAGACAAATATCTCCTATATATTAGCCCTGTGACTCTGTGGCTGCATTTCTAACGCTGGGTGGAGTCACAGACCTGGGCGGACTTAGCAGCTCCTGCCCTGTCCCAGTGTCAGCACAGCACACACCAATAGCAGAAGGGAGCACCAGCCAGAGATTCCACCCACCATTCCCTGCCACAAGCCAGCACGCACTGACGCCCCACACTGCCAGGTAAGCATGGCCACCTAGCCAGGCGCACCCCACACCACCTTTCCCCTGCAAACACCCACTTTCCCCACCACGGCGGGACACACACCCGCAACCGAGGCCGCCGCTAACCTCTTTAAGATTGCAGACGCGGCCACACACTCACAACTAAACGCCCTCCACACCCCGGCCGCATACATCGCTCCCCCCTCCCCACTACCGCTGCACACACTGGCCGGCGGTGGAGGGAGCAGAGGCCGCTGCGGATGTATGACCCGGGGATCGCGGCCGGTGGTGGGGAGAGCAGAGGCCGCTGCGGCTGTGTGCCGCGGGGATCGGAGCCGGCGGTGGAGGGAGCAGAGGCCGCTGCGGCTGTGTGCCGCGGGGATCGGAGCCGGCGGTGGAGGGAGCAGAGGCCACTGCGGCTGTGTGCTGCGGGGATCGGAGCCGGCGGTGGAGGGAGCAGAGGCCGCTGCGGCTGTGTGCCGCGGGGATCGGAGCCGGCGGTGGAGGGAGCAGAGGCCACTGCGGCTGTGTGCTGCGGGGATCGGAGCCGGCGGTGGAGGGAGCAGAGGCTGCTGCGGCTGTGTGCCGCGGGGATCGGAGCCGGCGGTGGAGGGAGCAGAGGCCGCTGCGGCTGTGTGCCGCGGGGATCGGAGCCAGCGGTGCGGGGGAGCAGAGGCCGCTGCGGCTGTGTGCCGCGGGGATCGGAGCCGGCGGTGGAGGGAGCAGAGGCCGCTGCGGCTGTGTGCCGTGGGGATCGGAGCCGGCGGTGGAGGGAGCAGAGGCCGCTGCGGCTGTGTGCCGCGAGGATCGGAGCCGGCGGTGGAGGGAGCAGAGGCCGCTGCGGCTGTGTGCCGCGGGGATCGGAGCCGGCGGTGCGGGGGAGCAGAGGCCGCTGCGGCTGTGTGACGCGGGGATCGGAGCCGGCGGTGCGGGGGAGCAGAGGCCGCTGCGGCTGTGTGACGCGGGGATCGGAGCCGGCGGTGCGGGGGAGCAGAGGCCGCTGCGGCTGTGTGACGCGGGGATCGGAGCCGGCAGTGCGGGGGAGCAGAGGCCGCTGCGGCTGTGTGCCGCGGGGATCGGAGCCGGCGGTGCGGGGGAGCAGAGGCCGCTGCGGCTGTGTGACGCGGGGATCGGAGCCGGCGGTGCGGGGGAGCAGAGGCCGCTGCGGCTGTGTGCCGCGGGGATCGGAGCCGGCGGTGCGGGGGAGCAGAGGCCGCTGCGGCTGTGTGACGCGGGGATCGGAGCCGGCGGTGCGGGGGAGCAGAGGCCGCTGCGGCTGTGTGCCGCGGGGATCGGAGCCGGCGGTGCGGGGGAGCAGAGGCCGCTGCGGCTGTGTGACGCGGGGATCGGAGCCGGCGGTGCGGGGGAGCAGAGGCCGCTGCGGCTGTCAGCCGCAGGGATCGGATCCGGCGGTGGGGGGAGCAGAGCATCCAGCCACCGATGCCACAGACGGGACACACTGCCCGGGAGCCCACTCACACCCGCACCCCACACCCCTCCCTCTGCACCAGCCTGTCGCCTGTTCCCACATGCAGCCACTGACACGCTGCCTGGGACCCGCCGTCCGCAACACGGGGTAACACTGCCCATAGCCGTACATGCGGCATCACCCTGACAGCACGCCACACCTGACTCTGTACCAGCGTTATATCTCTCTCACCGCTGCTACCTCCAACCCCACGAATCTGTCTGTTTCCAAAGGTCCAGCAGGGTCGTCGGGTCCTAGCCAGCAGCAGCGACAGAGATAGCGCTGGTACAGAGTCAGGTGTGGCGTGCTGTCAGGGTGATGCCGCATGTACAGCTATGGCCTGTGTTACTGTTACCCCGTGTTGTGCAGACAGCGCCCTCACTCACCCACTTGCGTATGACGTGCCCCCCATATCACCCATCCTACCACTTGCACCAAGCCCTTCTCGCACCCTGCCCGTCACAAGGGGGGGAAACAAGTAGCAGCCTCATGGCCCCACACATACCAACACCTATCACCACATACACTGCAACCACTTCTACCTTACACACACTTCTAACAATGCGCACGCACCCTCCACTTCACTTTCCCCTCCCCCCTACACTCACACTCTCACCCTCCACAATCCTACCAATACGCACGCACCCTCCACTTCACTTTCCCCTCCCCTCAACCACACACACTCACCCTCCACACTCCTACCAACACGCACGCACCCTCCACTTCACTTTCCCCTCCCCCCAACACACACACACACTCACCCTCCACACTCCTACCAACACGCACGCACCCTCCACTTCACTTTCCCCTCCCCTCAACCACACACACTCACCCTCCACACTCCTACCAACACGCACGCACCCTCCACTTCACTTTCCCCTCCCCCCAACACACACACACACTCACCCTCCACACTCCTACCAACACGCACGCACCCTCCACTTCACTTTCCCCTCCCCCCAACACACACACACACTCACCCTCCACACTCCTACCAACACGCACGCACCCTCCACTTCACTTTCCCCTCCCCTCAACCACACACACTCACCCTCCACACTCCTACCAACACGCACGCACCCTCCACTTCACTTTCCCCTCCCCCCAACACACACACACACTCACCCTCCACACTCCTACCAACACGCACGCACCCTCCACTTCACTTTCCCCTTCCCCCAACACACTCACCCTCCACACTCCTACCAACACGCACGCACCCTCCACTTCACTTTCCCCTTCCCCAACACACTCACCCTCCACACTCCTACCAACACGCACGCACCCTCCACTTCACTTTCCCCTCCCCCCCTACACACACACTCTCACCCTCCACAATCCTACCAACACGCACGCACCCTCCACTTCACTTTCCCCTCCCCCCCTACACACACACTCTCACCCTCCACAATCCTACCAACACGCACGCACCCTCCACTTCACTTTCCCCTCCCCCCAACACACACACACACTCACCCTCCACACTCCTACCAACACGCACGCACCCTCCACTTCACTTTCCCCTTCCCCCAACACACTCACCCTCCACACTCCTACCAACACGCACGCACCCTCTACTTCACTTTCCCCTCCCCCCCTACACACACACTCTCACCCTCCACAATCCTACCAACACGCACGCACCCTCCACTTAACTTTCCCCTCCCCCCAACACACACACACACTCACCCTCCACACTCCTACCAACACGCACGCACCCTCCACTTCACTTTCCCCTTCCCCCAACACACTCACCCTCCACACTCCTACCAACACGCACGCACCCTCCACTTCACTTTCCCCTCCCCCCCTACACACACACTCTCACCCTCCACAATCCTACCAACACGCATGCACCCTCCACTTCACTTTCCCCTCCCCCCCTACACACACACTCTCACCCTCCACAATCCTACCAACACGCACGCACCCTCCACTTCAATTTCCCCTCCCCCCAACACACACACACACTCACCCTCCACACTCCTACCAACACGCACGCACCCTCCACTTCACTTTCCCCTTCCCCCAACACACTCACCCTCCACACTCCTACCAACACGCACGCACCCTCCACTTCACTTTCCCCTCCCCCCCTACACACACACTCTCACCCTCCACAATCCTACCAACACGCACGCACCCTCCACTTCACTTTCCCCTCCCCCCAACACACACACACACTCACCCTCCACACTCCTACCAACACGCACGCACCCTCCACTTCACTTTCCCCTCCCCCCAACACACTCACCCTCCACACTCCTACCAACACGCACGCACCCTCCACTTCACTTTCCCCTCCCCCCAACACACACACACACTCACCCTCCATACTCCTACCAACACGCACGCACCCTCCACTTCACTTTCCCCTCCCCCCAACACACTCACCCTCCACACTCCTACCAACACGCACGCACCCTCCACTTCACTTTCCCCTCCCCCCTACACACACACACACACACCCTCCACACGCCCATACCCTCCACTTTCCCCTCCCCCCTACACATGCACACACTCACCCTCCATACTCCTACTAACACGCCCGCACCCTCCACTTCACTTTCCCCTCCCCCCAACACACACACACACTCACCCTCCACACTCCTACCAACACGCACGCACCTTCCACTTCACTTTCCCCTCCCCCCTACACACACACACACCCTCCACACGCCCACACCCTCCACTTTCCCCTTCCCCTCTACACATGCACACACTCACCCTCCACACTCCTACTAACACGCCCGCACCCTCCACTTCACTTTCCCCTCCCCCCAACACACACACTCACCCTCCACACTCCTACCAACACGCACGCACACTCCACTTCACTTTCCCCTCCCCCCAACCACACACACTCACCCTCCACACTCCTACCAACACGCCCGCACCCTTCCCTTCACTTTCCACTCCCCCCTACACACACACACACACGCCCACACCCTCCACTTTCCCCCCCCCTACACATGCACACACTCACCCTCCACACTCCTAACAACACGGCCGCACCCTCCACTCCTCCCCCCACGCACACACTCACCCTCCATACTCCTAACAACACGCACGCACCCTCCACTGCCCTTTCCCCTCCCTCCCCCCCCCACACAAAAACCCTCCACTATCCAACCACCCATCCTATGTGGACCTCCTCCACCCATGCCAACTTTAAACCCTCTCACCCATCCCCCTGCCACCCAACTCCATCCCACACTACACCTCCTATCACCACCACCATCCCTCACCCCTACGCAAAAACATATACAGGCAGTGACCCCTCTCCACACACTTGCCCAAGGACCATAAATCATTACCCACAGCATTTCATAAAACCACACGCCAAACTACGTACCCTTCACAAAAAACACTCCACCACACACATTCCCTTCAACACCCTCCACAATCCAGCCACACACCACCCTAACCCTATCGCACACCCACCGCCCTCCCTCTGCACCCAACTAATTCAGTCAAACCATTAAAACACCAGCTACCCCACAAGACTACCCCCATAGCCTAAAGCCACTAATACGCCAATTCTAACTCCAACATCTGCTAACATAACACACCTCTACCCCCAACAAACACCCTAACACCACATCCACTTCACTTTGCCACACACATAAACAATTCACCCACCGCTACCACAAAAACACAATAGACGCACCCTCCAAACACGCCATTCCACCACAACTTCACCATCTACTATTCTACTCCTTCACTTTTCTGTTGAGTTTACCGGGGCGTAGCCCCTTACGACGGTGTGAAGAGCGCCCTTTTAGACCTGTCGACCTAGAAACCCTGTCGACCTTCCATCCATGTCGACCTAGTGACTGTCGACCTATAGTGGTCGACCTAAACATTGTCGACCTAGACACTGTCGATCTTCAGACCGGATCCCGGTTGGGATGCCGGCAGTCAAAATACAGAAAGCTGCATCCTGGTGCTGGGAATCCCAACACCTAAACAATGAGGTACCTAACTGTAATCCCTAACACCCCTATCCCTCCCTCCCCACAGCCAACCCCCCCGTGGCTTACCTCTCCTGAGTGGCGGCAGTTCCTCGTTCGTGATCCCGGCTTTCGGAACTAGGGAAGGTGGTGGGGCAAATCAGAGATTGAGGGACTGTGCCAGCTAATGCTGTGAATTTTGGCACACCACCTACCTGGAATTGCTAACCCTCAAGGCAGTGGATATATGTCCTGATTTCCAGAGTGTCCAGTGTAAATCCAGATAGCTGACAACTCTAGCCACATCTCCAGTCACATTTCAGCTGGATCTGGCAGGTGGGGGAGGGTCCCGCAGGTACAACTTGCGAATGTGACCAACGCTCAATTGGTCGCAATAATGTGACTTTTTTTCAGATGTTCACAGTGCACTTCCTACATAGCTGTGTAAAGGTGGGTACACACTGGAAGATATATCTGCCGATCAATTGATCTGCAGATATATCTATGGACAGATCGGGTAGTGTGTTGAGGATACACTCTGCCCAATCCATTGGGGACTGGCGTCATGAACTGGGCCGGCGTATACACACGCCCGCTCAGTTCAGCAGTCAATCACCACCCTTACAAACACAGCGACGCACCAATATATCGGAAGATATATTGTCCGTCGGCTGTGCTGCGGTGCCGACGCGATACGTCTGTGAACGACGGAGTTCACAGACGTATCGCCCGTACACATTGGCCGACGGACCAGCGATATATCGGCAGTTCAAGAGAACGGGCGATATATCGGCCAGTGTGTACCCACCTTAAGAGTTCGGTATGCTTTACCGACACCTGGATCCCGTCAGGCGGAATTCCGTCAGGGAGTGCAGCGTGTCCCCTCATGGGCTTGTTGCGCTCACCACACATCAGGCCCGGTGGCGAGCCACACTATTCTATTCCCCCTCGGGTGGTGGCATGGACCACCACCCGAGTGGTAATACCAAGCCTCGTTCGGGATGCCAACTGCCGTCATTTCACTGGCTGTCAAGATTCTGGTGTCTGTATCCTGAACTCCGGGATCCCGACAGCCAGTAAATTGATCGCATCCTGTTTAAGCGGTTTACTGGCCCACAGTTTTGGGACTGAATTTTGTGCTTCTCTTGGCTGTTAAGAGGATCGTGCAAGCAGTTTGTCACATTCAATAAAATTAAACAAAAATATAATTTACGACAGACACTGGCAGTCCCACTCACTGATCCAATGTGCGGGGCAGCCAGAGAAGCTGCTACTGCCTGCCACTCCTGGAGACACTGTGACGCCCCTCCAGTCTCCTGAGACCAAGGCCTGAATGTATGGCAGGTCTCACAATGTGAGGAAGCAGCGTTTTATGAGACACTTAGTCCCCCAGCATCTGCTTTCTTCACAGAATGGCAAAGCAAGCCACTGAAGAGGAAGGACAAGAGCCAGGGAAGTATTGCCCACTTGTCTGGTCAACTGGCCATACTCCTGCCCACTTTCTGATTTCTTGTCTTTTCCTTTCCTAGTGGGGTCACATTTTTCACCGGTGGTTTCTCCCTTTGTTGATGCTTCTTCCCTTGCTAGTCCTCCTGATCTTGGTGATCGGGAGTTTGATAGTAATTGAATGATGCGTTCATTCATTCATTGCCCTGAAGCTCCTCTGATTCAATGCAGTGCTTCTCTAAGGCTGGGTACACACTTGTACGATGGGCAATCAAGCCAATGGTAAGACCGATTTCCCTTTGCCCGTACGCACCAGCCCGATGTAATGAAGGACGGAACGATCACTGTTCCGTCCATCATTACACAGCACTGGGTCACATGCAGTATCTTCCGGTTGTCATGTAGCATGGCCGACTGGAAGACAACGCATACGACCGTGGCAGCGCACAATAGTGGGAACACACTAGCTGACATGCACGATTTGTCGTGCCGGTACTGCAAATGGTGCCGTTATCAGCCTAATGTGTACCCGGCTTAAGTTCATGTGCATCCTTGCACAGCATTTCTGTGACATGCATAGGCACTAAGGTGCTGCTCCTGTGTCTAGTAGGGGGGTTATCTGGACCACTGCACCAGTATTGCTATTATGCAGGGGTTGCGGCATAGTGTACAGGTTCAGATTCACGGGGTCATTTTGTGGACATCTTCAGATTCTGGACTCCGGAAAGGTGAGTATTAAAATATGGATGCAGTATGTGTGGTGTTGCCCCCCCCCCTGGACCCAGGGGCCCGACACCCATTGACCCCATTATAGATACTCCAATGATTCTGGCCAAAGCATTTGCCCCCTAACTAGTCAGCCCAGGCTGATTCCTGGGGATGTGGGGACACCCCAATATACCCTCCCACCACCCCCTCTCCAGGGCACCCAAGGCCTTGGCTAAAGCCTGGGGCTATCCCCCGCACCACTGGGCAGTGGGTGCAGGGTTGATAGCTTGGGATACTGTAAAAAAATATTGTCCTTTACAGGGGGAGTACAGGTCTTAGCAAGCCTGCCCTGCATGCCGGCACTTGGTTAACCACAAGTACCAGCATGCAGGGCTCACTGGTACCTATACTCCCCCTCTAAAGAAATATTAAAATAAACACGCAACACCGACAGTTTAAATAATGTATTTATCTGCGCGCTTCCTCCGATGCCTTCATCTGTGATCTTCACCTGAGGGGTGGCAGCCATGTGAGTTCTTTTGCATTGGCCACCGCCCACCCAGGACTCCGGAGTCTTCAGGAGATCTCAGCTCCTCATCCTTCCATTGGACTGCCTGCCTCCTGCCTCCGTCAAAGGGAGTGGGGCGATGACATGATGAGCCACAATTGGCTCCCCGTGGCCATCTTCAATCCATTTTTTTATATGGGCAGCACCACCAGTGATGAGCATTATGGAGCCATAGACACCCTGAACTACTGACACTAACGCCACCACCATCAGGTATGTGGTGCCTGCTCGCACCCCCCATCCTACCACCATGCCGCACTCCTCCGTAAGCGCCCGCAAACAATAGGGACCCCCATCCTACTACCTGGTGCCACTATAGAAGACGGGGACCAACAACCTGCCCACAGTGTAGATCTTTCAATGGGGGGGACGATCGGTCGCCAATACATTAACAAAAAAACTCAACAATAAATCATGATTTTTAAACATGTTTAAAAATCAATATTTGGCGATTCTGATCATTTTTTGATTGAAATCACCACTAGGGGAGCTCAAACATCTTAACACCAATCTCACCACACTGTAAAGTCTAGTGCAGGTTGGTGGAAATTCAGGGGACTTTACACAAACACGCCCGTCATTTTTGGACAGCTCTGCAGCTTTTTCGTGGCTTTATTAGGCCATTTGGTTGTTGTTGTTGTTGTGGCATTATTTGTAGTGATCCCACTCCCGCATTTCCCTTTTCTTTCAGTAATGTAAAAGCTTAATATGTTTTGAAAAAAATATATGAAATTTAATTTAGCAAAACCTTTTTCAAAGCACATGGGACCTCATTCCGAGTTGTTCGCTCGCAAGCTGCTTTTAGCAGCTTTGCACACGCTAAGCCACCGCCTACTGGGAGTGAATCTTAGCTTATTAAAATTGCGAATAAAAGATTAGCAAAATTGCGAATAGACACTTCTTAGCAGTTTCTGAGTAGCTCCACACTTACTCGGCATCTGCGATCAGTTCAGTGCTTGTCGTTCCTGGTTTGACGTCACAAACACACCCAGCGTTCACCCAGACACTCCTCCGTTTCTCCAGCCACTACCGCATTTTTCCCAGAAACGGTAGTGTTTTTTCACACACACCCATAAAACGGCCAGTTTCCGCCCAGAAACACCCACTTCCTGTCAATCACATTATGATCACCAGAACGAAGAAAAAACATCGTAATGCCGTGAGTAAAATACCTAACTGCATAGCAAATTTACTTGGCGCAGTCGCACTGCGGACATTGCGCATGCGCATTAGCGACTAATCGCTCCGTTGCGAGAAAAAAATAACGAGCGAACAACTCGGAATGACCCCCATGATGTATACTGCAGTGATGCATCTTAATTGTAGCACAGCATTTTATTATACAATTTATTGGAATTTGCAGTAAACTTTTATCAAGTTAGAAGTACCCATATGGATTTATCATAGATGTACATTATTTGCAATAGTTTGACAGATAAATCCCTACCTGTAAAGTGCAGAGATGTCCCAGACACATATATCCAGTAATCGGGGCTGCCATTAATGACACGAGACACTGTGCAGCAGATGACGGGACCATCGGATGGTTTCAGCCCAGTGATAGTGAGAGATTCTCTCCGCTTGTTATCCGGATCCTGCTCCCTGGAGACTCCCCCCCTCATACTGGCCTGTACCATTCCCAGCAGCGTCAGTAATCTCCTCCAAGAAACTGTAGCAGAATGATTCTTCTGACTTCCTCCAGTGAACTATGTACTCCTCTGTATCCTTCCCTCTGTGCTCATCATAGGTGATGGTGCAGGGGATGGTGATGGACCCTTTCTCCGTCACTGTCAGAGCTTTTGGCTGATGGACACAAAAATAATCTGAAGAGCATCTGATCCCTGTAATTAAGACCCCTGTAATAGAGACAATCCACAATGAAGTATTTATTTCCAATAGGTGCAACGGAATATTATCCAAAAAAAACTTTATTTTGGGAATTATCAGCAGCTCTGTGTCAGTATGTTATTTATAATAGACATTGGACTTGATTCAGTAAGGATGGCAAATTCTGCTATGCCCGTGGCCTCCCATCGCAGAGCAAGGCCGCCCAGCATGCTGACTCCCCCTCTCCCCCTTGACCAAACAGAAATTGCGATTGCACAGCAATTTCTGCTTGATCACTAAAATTAAGGAAGCCTCATACCGGCACAGCCTGGCTGCACCCGCAAGAGGACCACCACCATCTTTTTTATTGCAGCGGCTGCATGTGACATCACACAGCCAACCCGATCACGCCCACATCACGCCCGCTAATCGGATTCTACTTCTCATTTATCTAGCACCATCTAGAAGATAATACCCGGAATATGATTGGTTGCTATGGGCAATATACCATCTTAAATAGAACTCCCATCTTAGTAAATTTAACACTATGTGCACACTGGCAGATTTTGTGATGATGTGACCAAAATGACTTTGTACAGTATATGCTCTTCAGGCATTTAAGGGGGGTACTCACAGAGCGATTGCTGCTTAAAATCTAAACAATCTGACTAGATTGCTTAGATTTTAAGCATGATTGCTCTGTGTGTATGCCCCACAGCGATAGCGATGCGCAGCCCCATGCATCGCTATCGCTGGTACTAAATTGGCCTGCCATGCGGGCCAATCTAGCAGGTCGCTCATTTCACCCGCTGGGTGAAATGAGCGCCCCCCCCCATCTCCCCCCACACGCTCAGGACAGATCTCTCCCCACATCTGCCAGTGAGTACTGGGCTTTAGTATAGATTATTTGCTAAAAACATTGCACATTGCACAATGTTGATGCTACATTAATTATAAATATAGATAATAATATGATACGGGGACTCTTCCTTGTATGCGGCAACTCATACAAAACACTGATAAGCTTTTAGAAAATATTATGGACAATAAAATCAATTAAATCTAGATTGTTGGTAATCTGGTTCTTATCAGCTATAATTTATATTATTACACTGTTATTAATTACAAAACTGATGTATAACAATCTGTATCAATCGTTAATATATAATTAAAGGGAAGTTCATACTATAGTTCAAAAAGGTTCAAAAAGGGTTGAGATTGCCTAAAGGGAAAAAATAATGGGGCAGACTAGATGGGCCAAGTGGTTCTTATCTGTTGTCAAATTCTATGTTTCTATGTTTAGTTGTAGATGGGATGCAGTTGAAATTCCGGCTGTCGGGATCCCAGCGTTCCGTCCTGACAGCTGGTGAAATAATGACGGACGGAATCCCGACATCTGCAGGGTATTACTCGGTTGGTGGGTCCACGGTTGGACTGTTAGCATTAGGAATAACCCATATATGTACTATTGTATGTTGCTCCAGGTGCACCACCAACAAAAAGAACAAATAACAATCCTGCCAATGTTACAGGGAAAGATTAATTTATACATTGTTGGATACATATCACAAACTGACCTTTACATTAAAAAAAAAAGTCTAGTGCGGACCCCCCTCCTTCCTTGACAAGATAAATGTGTCATGTCAGAGTATTTATGGCTGGCCACATGGGTCAGCCGGGACAAAGATATCATTCTTAAATTCTATTTTGTATTAACCACTTAACTGACGAATATTTTTTTCAAAAACTGTTTTTTTTTAATGATTGAATTAAGTGAAACAGATTTAAATAAAGGTTTGTCCACAACAATTTCTTAAAAAAAAAAAAAAAAGCAAACATTTAAAAAAACATTTATTTTTTAAACATCAGTGCAAACATCAATAGTCGGAACAAGATCCTGCACTCATTAACCCTTTCACTATAGATTACCACACATGGGATAAAAGTAGAAGGGGCCACTGTACAGCGTGATGGGGTATCTTTCTCTATCAGTGACATCACAATAATACATAGGTCATACCTGTGTAATTGAGAACCAAATGTATAAGAAATGGAATGTGGTGTTTCTTTGTCACTCTGATTGCTACAAAAGATGTTAGGTACATATATACATATAGATCTGCTCTGTGAATTAATTGAATCCGGAACTGAATGGTCATGTTCCATTAATTGAAGCATTACTCTCCTATGTCTATGCTCTTTTCTTATTCTCATCCAAGATACAAACCGTAGGAATTTAACCCAGATGATTTAAACAAAAGATGTTAATCTGGAATAGAGAAAAAGATACGAGCCAGATATTTGTATCTTTCTAGAAAAGTAACTATATTTCACCTTACCACTCATACCCGATTCACTGTAACAAGGAGACTCCAGACACTGGATATTCCCTTCTAATAGAAGATATTTATCCAGAAACTGTCTACCTACAACAAGTGATATCACATAGGAGGTGACTGCTAGTATTAGGAATAACCTAATATACTGAGCAAAATGAAGATTTTTTTAAATGTGTGTTTCGTATGTGTTTACTTTCTACTTTGAATAATATTTTACACGTCACATTAAAAGTTAGATTTTACATAACCAAACTTATCAATGACTGCGCAAAAAAGGAGTTTTCGTCCTGGCATTTCTTGATGAGAACTCAAACCCATATACAGTAGGTACAAATGTATCTTGTCATCAGTAGCGGATCTTGCCACGGGCAAGCAGGACTTTTGCCCGGGGCGCCGCCTTCCGGAGGGCGCCGCACCATGGCAAGATCCGCCACTGTGCCCCCCGCTGCCGCTGTGTCCCCCACTGTTCCCCCCGCAGTGAAGGGAACTAGACGCTATCCATCTAGTTTCCTTTCGTGCAGAGGACCTTTGCTGTGCAGTGCGCGATGATGTCATCGCGCACCGCACAGCATTGTGGGACTGGCACAGACGCTAGGGGTCATGATTGACCTCTAGTGTCTATGCTGTGCTATGGGTCTCTCCCATAGATCCGACGAGAGCAGCGGTGGCGGCGGCGGAGGATGTCTGCCACGGCCGGGACTCGGAAGCAGGGATTGTAAGTATCCTTTTTTTTAAGCGGCGCTACTGGGGAGACAAATGGCGCTACTGGGGGCACAAATGGCGCTACTGGCGGCAAAAATGGGGGCACAACTCTACAGGGGGCGTAACTGACCACGCCCCTGTATGAAGCCACACCCCTATTTCCGCCCGGAGGGCCACAAGGGCTAGAACCGGCCCTGCTTGTCATACAATATAAAGTCAGAAAACTAACTTTTCCTTCATGACCTAACCATTGCGGCAAGATATTCATGCCTAACAAAGTTTTAGAAATCTTTTGAAGTAAATAACCCTTTGAAATATAGCACTAATTGAGGTCTTTGTAAAGAAAAAATATAAATAAATGAATAACCGTTGGAATATTTCATTTATTAATAAAATTTGGCAAAGGGTCCATAAATCTCCTCTTATCTAACCTAGGATCTATCAACTTTGGTTAAAAAGCAGAAACGGCTTCTTAAAGACGTATAGAAAGTGAAACTGACCTGGAAACTAGTGTCTATATTTGTCAAATTAAGGATGGACATCGGAAGCCCACCATCATATGGTGGCTTTGCTTTCGCCATCAAATCATTTGACTAACCATCACATCAAAAGAACTGGATAGAAAAAAAAAATCATAATTGTGCATGCGCAAAAAACCTGTTTGCACATGCGCAAATCCTCCGCAGCACGGACGGGTGAGGATGGGACTGGGGGCAGGATCTGGAGCAAGTATCGGAACCATTTGATGGCGGCAAACATCAGAATACCACCATCGAATGGTAATAACACTAACATCAAATAAAAAATATCAATGGTTACAAACCATCGCGTTCCGATGTCCATCCCTATATCAAATATGCCAAACAAACAATATAGAGCTAGTAACCTGCTGCCTATCCATCCCCCTTCATTTAATGAACCTACTAACCTTCCTTGTATTATGTCCCCAAACATACTGACCTTCCTGTGACACCCGAACCCTAAAGCCTTTTATTAATTTGCTAGGACAATACCAGGGGAGGTGGCCCATCCATAAATCTTCTATAACCCTATACATTTATATAAGTTTCTATCATCATCATCATCATCATTCAAATCACCATTATCAGTATTATTTTAGCAGTAATAATAATAATACTTTATAATTGAGAGTTCCCATCCATCTCTCTTACCTTGAAAGCAATAAAAGAGTACAACAGAGCGTTTCATGTCTCTTTGTAGATAATACAGGTAGTGAAACGTGAGTACATTCAGGAAGCTCACCAGAATAACTACACTTGTTCTTAACTAAGTTTAGCCAAGAGGAAGTAGGAGGAGGTGTAACATATATACTGGAGATAGAAAAGTAGTAGCAAGCAATTGCAGAAATAAAGCCAATACCTTGTCACAATAAAGCTTAAGGTGTAAACTGAAAGATGTACAAATAACTAAAGAAAATAAAGATAATTAGATAGGGTATTAAGTAAAAGGGTTCTTGTTTTTGAAGATAAAGTTTTTGTGAAGAAAAAGACAATGGGAAAGATGAAGATGTTATGCACACCAGTGCCTACAGGAATGTACTGGTGTCTGAACTGTTATGCACACCAGTGCCTGCAGGAATGTACTGGTGTCTGAACTGTTATGCACACCAGTGCCTGCAGGAATGTACTGGTGTCTGAACGGATAGGGATGCAAAACAAATGAACTCACAGACAGACTGGGGAATATGACATTACGTACACAGAAGGTGATAGGGTAACAAAATAAACACAAAGTGAACAGAGAAGCCCAGAGGCTAAGGAACTGGGTGTCTCCCTAGTATTAGGAATGCTCAGATGGAAAAAGCAAGATGTTGTGTTTTAATACGTAAAGAACCCGAAATGCTGTTGCTAAGGGCAACAGCAAAACCCTAAAGGGTTGCCAACGGGTGTGGCAGTAAACTCCTTGGTCAGAGATGGAATGATAGACACAAGGAGAGTCTCCACAATCCTAATCCTCACTTGCAGTGCACAGGTTCAGCTTACTGCCACTAAACTGACACCTGAACACCTTGCACAGTGAGAAAGGATTTAGGCAGGCAAGTCTGAGAATACAGCCGCAAGTTTGCTAAGTTCACAGAGTAGCAAAAGAACCCCAGCAAGTTAAACGACTGACTCCAGTCTTACTGCTAGGTCTGGATTGGCAGAGTGTAGTACCAAATCCCCAGGCCTATTTGCAGTAAGCAACAACAAATACAAAGCTACACAGTACTGGCTAACTGTCAGGAACTAACTAACCAACAAAGATTCAGCAGCATCTGCTTAACCTGAGAAGAGGGTTTATAAAGCAGGTGCTGTCCACGCCCCACTCAGACCTCACAGACTGTGAGCACAAAAACCAGCACCGGATACCCTGCCGTGCACAGAGCCTGTAACCACTGCACAGCAAAAGACCCGAACCGGAGTATCAGCTGCGCTCAGGTTACTACACTAGCACTTGTCTCCCGGTTGCCATGACGACGTGGCAGCACAGGGCAGGAGACCCTAACAGAAGACTAGTACGTGTTCCAGGATAGTGGGCACTGTTGCATCATGAAGGGAGGTGGGAGAAATAGGATGAGATAACATATATTCTCCTGGGCCTATCAATATATACTAAATGTTATATTGGCTGTACTGTACATTGAAATATTAAACTACAGTATATGGAAGTAGTAGTTTTCTATGGAAAATATTGGCTATCTGGTTGTATATTAGACTATATGGAGGTATAATGGTTTCGTGCTTATATGAGCTATTAAGGGCTTGTGAGTGTATGTGAAGGATAAGTATACTCCTTGTAAAATACAAAAGAAATCAGAGAGACCATGACTTGGTGGCCAACAATGGAGGATGTTTAGAGTAATTTCTCTGTCACTATTCTATTGAAATCATTGCTCTATAGGACATTGCCCTGCTATAAACCTACACTACTGTACTGTGTTACTGTTGTTGCAAACTAATCATTTAGTGACATCTTTACTACCAAGACTTACCTACCTCTGGGGGCGGATATCTCTTCACCATCCACAAGGCAGCTCGTACCATTACTGGACAGCCACACACCGGCCATTGTAAGCTGTCTATAACAAGTAGATTCCTCTAGTTAGCTGTGCCTGGAAACTATTGGCCATTGCCAGAGCAATTCATCAGCCCCAGGCCACCTATTATGCATCAGGGCTTTCTATACAATTTGACGGGACTGACAGCTATCAGACTCTTATCAGCTCATCCAACCCTTGTTACCTCAAGGGATGGCTTCTATTGAATTTATATTCTCTTTTTTCCATCTCAGAGTGCTGATAGGCTGCCCAGTGATTTGTCGGCTCCCTCGTGGGTCACTCTGAGCTCTCGGCAGATCCCACCACTGCTCAGATGGTTCCTGCACAATAAGAGTGGATAGGCCACTTTTTAAACAGAGTTTGCTGATAGTTATAAGTAGAAGCCGGATTGACTTTTAACTTTATATCCCTCTATGAGTGCTCTTTCTGTTGTCACCAAGGCACAACCTTGGGTAGCCAATACATCTTGGCTCTAAGGTTCTGGAACATACCTCAGCTGGCTCTTTTGGATGGATGTCTCCTGCTCCTGATACAGTGCTGCTGAAATTAGTATCTGCTTCTCACCAGAGGACTATAGTACTGGCCTTGCTCCTACAGCTCTGTTGGTGCCAAAATACAGTATTATTGATTTTCTTTTTGAATTTGGGCATTAATTTAACTACAATGACTATTTTTCCCTAGATTATACTCTATGGGGGAGATTCAAATGTTTGAAAAGTCAGTTGGGAGTCTGTTTTTTCCTATCTAATAGACAGGAAAAAAACAGGCACCCAACCTATTTTTCAAACATTTGAATTCCACCCTATATGTTCTTGATACTAAATAGAGAACCTTTTTCCACCAATTTTTTACATTCCTATAAAATACTGCTAATGGTCTAGTTGTAATAGCAGTTGACTTTAATATAGTTCCTGACCTAAAGTAAGACATGTCTCAAAATGTTAAAACAAATCTACCCATTATACGTCAAGTCCAAAAATTTGATGGAATAATGAAACAACATAACCTTTTGATACATGGCAAGTATTTAATCCAAATGAATGACACTGAGTATGTCAGATACAACAAACAGAGCACCCCGCATGGACTAATACAGCAGAGCACCCCTTTCAGATACAGGAGACCGAGCACCCCGCCTGGACTGATATAGCAGAGCACAACTTCCAGATACAGCAGACAGAGCTCCCGCCCCACGCCAGACAACATTATACTGAGACGGACACGTCCATCTAGTACACTCTCCACAGCCGGATTGAAGATGGCGTCGATCACCGGGGACTTTAATAAAATCCAAAACCCATGAGAATCTGGCAGTGGGATGATGATGTTCGGCCTCGATATGAGATCCGATTGGGATTTTACATGGATTTTAGTTTGCAGCCGCTTAACAGTTTAACATAGCAATAAATATGTTAGGATAAAAATGTTGGGACCTCTGGTGCACACTCCCAAACAGTTGTCTTATAATAATTTGGGCAATAATTACGCAGTTTTCCAGGTGATTTTCTGTAAAAAATAACATGGGTTTAATTATATGGGACATGCATTTTGGGGTGTTGTATTGATGGCAAAGGAGATTTTAAATTTGTAGATGGGGGTAACTGCACAAGTGCTTATTTCACAATATTTTTACATTTACAAAAAATCAAATTATAGACATTATTATTATTTTTTGCCCCAAAATAATTTAGAGGCTTTTATTTGGCAAAAAAATCAGCAATTTGACAACTTGTAAGAACCTCAAATATTTTGCTAATGGCCACTAGTAGCCATCTACACTCTTAACCAATGTTATTTGCAATTTTTCTGGGGTACAGGGTGATGGCAACATTGTGAATGCAACTTGTGGGCGCCCAAACATGACAAGTGCCCACCTGAGCTATTCAATTGTTCCCCCCATTAGGCGCACATGCCTCTGTGTGTGCTCATTATTACCGGGTTTAGCCGCACAAAATGGCATTACCCGTCTAAAGTCCTGGTTGGCGCGCTCAAACCCTCAAATATTTCATATGACAAAGACAATCTGGGTAAAAATTTAAAAAAAAAACAGTTTTTAGTTGATAATTTCATTTATTGAAGGAAAATGCTTATTTACCATCAACTAGGCCTTTGGGAAATACTAATTGCCCTCTTAGTCACTCGTTCAACCAATGAAACAAATAGAATTGATAATTGGGACCACTTAGGCTAGATACAATCAGGCTTGTTTGCTGTCGGACCTGCTTAATCTAAACAACACTAAAATAGAACTCATGTGAAGTTATCTGTAAGGTCTCAACAAGCAGCACGTTATGCCGTGATCAAAAAGAAATCCAGAAGAGATAATAAAATTTCCTAAATATATCAGTTTGGAAAGGGTTATAAAGCAAATCCTAAGGCTCTGGGACTCCATCATTCTATGATCTTTTTGTAAATGGTTGCTGTTTTTTTAAAGTGCCAATAATTTACAAGGCAAAACCAGGTTGGCCTTGCCCTGTAACAGATTGCCACTTTAAAATTACGGTCAGACTTGTACAAAGTCCCGCACCTCCAGCAGCTCACAGACTATTACATTTAGGGGCTGATCCATACCTGGACGCTGCCATGGCAGCGGTCGCAGGCTGAAGCCCGGTGAAGTGTGCGCACATGCAGCAGAGGCACTGTGCGTGCGCACACAGTGAGATGCAACGGCATCTTACTTGGTCACAGGGTGGGAGGTGGCGTTGCAGCGGCGTTGGGGGGCGCAGTCCAGACAACACAGGCATGTCCAGACCATTGCTGGGGCGGGCCGCGGCAGGTACATGATGTCACATGTAGCAGCTGCAACCCAACACATGGCGGGAAGCCACCTGCCTTCACAGCTAGGCTGTGTAGGAAGGGCCCTACTCGAAACATGTGAAAGCATCGCCACCGTGTGATGGTTTCGCATGTCTGCAGGGGGGAGGAAGGTTGGATCCGGCATGCGGGGTGGACTTGCCCAGTGCTGGGCATCCCCCCGATCGCCAAACAATTTGACCGTAGATGTGCGTTTTACGGATCAGGTCTGAATTATCTCCTTAGTCCTTTGTATATGAAAAGTATACAAATCCTGGACTCTTTTGGGTAACTAGATTCCCAAATATTCAGTGATGTCGGAGCCCATTTGATCTGAAAATCAGCACCCCATAAAGGACATACAGTGGGACCCAGGAGAGGAGAAAAGCCTGAGATTTGTCATGATTAATGGTGAAAAGAGAAACCAACCTTAAGATCCAAATTTAGATAATATGGAAGACAAAGTGGCTTCCAGAGAGGAGATATACAGACATATAGATGGAAAACACTGGCGCATAATCCATAGGATGTGAATAACACTTTCAAAGATGAGTGAAAGTATGTTCTATTCATATAGCCCTTTAAAAGACCAATTCACTCATCTTTCAAAGTGTTGTTTACATCCTATGGACTAGGCGCCCTGTGGTAAAATAAGGCTGCCAGGCTCATTTCACTGCACCTACATGTTGTGGGTCTATTTTTTTTTGGAGATAAAATATATAAAAGCAAATCATCCATGAAAGTCATAACTATTACCTCTCCAAATAACTGCATTCCGCTAAAAGTTATCCAGGATTGCAATATCCTTAACAGGGGATCAAAAGCAATATTGAATAGCAAAGGGGAGAGTGAGCAGCCCTGTCTCGTACCCTTGTCACGGTGATGTTGGACCTGCATTCCACATTAATAATCAAATATGTCAATGGAGAAGAATAAATATACTGGTAAAACTGGGAGAACTTATGACCAAAGTCCTTACTTTCAAATATCTGCAAAAAATGAGGCCATGACACAGAGTTGAACATTTCTCAGCAACAAGGCTGAGAAGCATGTCAGCAGAAGACTTCTTCTGTAGAGGAGCCACCATAAATGCAGACAGCAGTGTGTGGACCCCCCTAATAGAGAACTGATTATTTTTAAAACCAAGCTGATGGGGAGTGAAGGATAATATGACCTGAAGGTGGTTCTCCATCATTTTAGATAACAATTTAAAATCCTGGTTAAGGAGCATAATGGGTCTATAAGAGGAGACTAGCTCAGGGTCCCTGCCAGGCTTGCAAAATTAAATTGTATGGGCATCCGTAAAAATATGGAAAGTGCGTCTGATCCTTCTGGATCTTATTGAAAAGTAGCATCAGGATGGGAACTACATGGAGTGTCCAAATTTTGCAATATTCTGCAAAAAATCCATCAGGGCCTGGGAATTTGTTATTAGGAAGCTGAGAAATTACATAGATTCCTCCTACTCCTCTATATAAGAGGTTCACGTTGGGCTGGGGAGAGTTTAGGTAAATTAGACTCTTCTAACAAATGATTATGTCACTGAGGATCACTACTGTATGTACAGCCGTGTATATGGATGTATAAGAGGAGTGAAATTTGATGAGAATGTCCGCTGTGGAACACACCTTTCAATATGGAGTTCATGTTTCTGCACTCTGGTCAAGTTGGCCAATCAACGACCAGCCTTGTTGCCCAAACATTATCGCAATTAGCTGCACAATCAGCCTTCAGCTGAGCATTCGATAAGAGAAAACTTTCAAGAAGGTTGGCGTTTCTGTTTATATTCATCCTGAGTTGAGTGTGATGGGCTTAGCACATAAAACTGGGATGCAAGGGAAAATGAGCAATGAAGGGATTCTTGTTTCTGTTGGTATTCCCATCTGTCCTGATAGGCAATTATGTGGCCCTTTGATGACCGCTTTCAATGATGCCCAAAAGAGGGCTAGATCATCCCAGTGTTCCAGATTATCATAAGTGAACTCTTGCCACGTAGGCAATAACTATTGCAGAAAATATTCAGAACAGCCAAGAGAGGACAGGAAGTGCCAGAAAGCTAAAGAAACATCAGGAGACTTGGTGCAGAAGCATATAGAGGTAGGTTCATGTTCGTAAATAAGAATGTCATGAATATCCGCAACAGGGAGACTCTGCTGACTAAAATGATATGTGGCATGCCTTTATACTGTGCGTGACTGCAGCTGTATCTGTATACCAAATGGTACGTTACAATGTTTTCCAGGAAAAGACTGTAAAGTACCATTTTGTATGCAGATACAGCCGCAGTCACACATAGAATGTGAGTCTGCTTGTGCATCCTATTCGCATGGAAAAAGTCGCACTTAAAGACGCTCTGCCCTATCAAGTTATGCCACGGCATGGCGTGACTAGAAGGGCTATTTAATGTTGCAGGGAGGCTAGATGTAGGTGGACATGTCTGTACTCTCTATGCAAGTTTGGGGGGCTCAGAGCTGTGTGCATTTCAGTCGCATCTTTACTTACCATTGAACAGGTGCTACTGCGCTGTAACAGAGCAATCTCATGTAGACAGCGTTCTGTAGGAGCGTGCCAGAGTCGGACATACGGTAGTAGTAAATAAACCAGTTTCCGGGCATATCACCTGGTATACTAGAACCTATTACAGGCTGGAGCAAGTAATCTGATTGAATATAAGAAGAACCAAGCATGCAGAAAGGGGTTGGGCCTACCACCAGATGTGCACCACCAGTCTATTTGTGCGTATATGCATTGTATGAGTGCATTCAGTGCAGCAGAATTAGATATTGAGCCCGTAATTTCGATCCAACGTAGTATCAGGCCCATAACTTTAAAAAAAAATCAGTTCAACCAAATGCTAAACCATAATAAACACAGTATATATATTAGCACAAGAAACAATGGTTTCTAGTATCAGAGCCATTTACTGTACATGTGATTATCAAATGCAACAAAGCATGGCAATTACACTTATAATATTCTAATTACATTTATATTTCCTAATTACATTTATATATGCTAATTACATTTATATATCCTAATTACATTTATATATTCTAATTACATTTATTTATCCTGGAATGTCACAGCTAAACTCAAACAGTTTGCTAAAAAAAAAAAAAAAGTGCCATAGTGTAATTGGTGCTGTGTATGAGAACCTATATATGGGTCAGGTCAAAGATGTCCGGGATTTCTTTCATGACCCTGAGGTAAACCATTGGCAGCCTTTACTATTTTCTTTTCTACTTGTACTTTCGTCTTCTCCATCCTCCTTCTGTCTACTCTCCATCTCCCCGTTGCCCGATAACTTCTTTGCTGTCAAATGTCAGCTCAAGTTCTTGGTTCTGGAATGAGATAATAACAGAGTTAGAAATCCCATTGGATTATTATGAAAATCTCCCACATCCACTATATATATATTGTGACAAGAACACTGGGATAGTGTTTGAGGGCAGGTATATTTGTCCCAGGTTCTTGTCTTACATGTTTTAGAAAATGTTAACTTCTAGGAAAAATGCTTTTTGTTTTGTCTGAACCTTTTCAGTTTGCTGTAAAAGCTGGGTAAAGGCTCTGAGAGAGAGATAAGGCGAGTTCTAGACATTGGGCCCAGTTCGGGTCTTTGGCCTCACAGAGGGCTAATCAGGGTTTCAGCTGTGTAAGAGTGATATAGTGCTTCTAACCTGATTAGTATGGGCAGACTGCCTGGGAAGGCTGCAGGATCTGTGTGTGAGAGACACGCTTTCTGATGCAAGTAAGCTATACAGTATGTACTGAAGAACTCTGTGTTTTGTTTAGTAACAGTTAGGAATATCTTATGTTTAGTTAGTGCCGGACAGGCAAGGTATTTTTATTTTGGGGTTTGTTTTATTTTCTGTTTCAATAAAACTGGCCGGGGTCAGTTGTACCAGAAACTGGACTTGTGTTGTTCCTCAGCTGCTGCGGGCTGCCATATTCCCCAGGAAAAGGCACCTTGCACCCCTACAGTGTTACAACTTGGTGGAGAATGCGAGCAGGCCGTTCTGCGCATAAGTGAAAGCAGCAGCTTTGTGAGGCCTTAGCAGAAGTGGTGCAGAGACTTGCAGCTCGGGTTGGAGATGTGGCCGTCAGTGCTCCAACCAGCTCTAGTTCTATACGAGCCAGTCACTTCCTGCAGAAAATGACAGAGGCTGATGATGTGGAGGCCTATCTGACCACGTTTGAAAGGACTGCCGAGCGTGAGAACTGGCCGAAAGCACAGTGGGCAAGTCTGCTGGCACCTTTCCTGTCAGGTGAGCCCCAAAAAGCTTACTTTGATTTAAGCCCTGCTGAGGCTCGGGACTATGATAAACTAAAGACTGAGATCCTGACCCGCCTGGGAGTCACGCTGTCAGTACGAGCACAACGGGTGCACCGTTGGCTGTACGCCATGGAGAAGCCTCCGCGCTCCCAGATGCACGACCTTATTCAGCTAACAAAAAAATGGCTACAGCCAGAGACATTAACTGGTCCCCAGATGGTGGAAAGAGTCGTCATGGACCGCTACTTGAGATCTTTGCCCATGCTCCTGCGCAAGTGGGTGAGCCATGGAAACCCGGGTAGGCTGACCAATTAGTGGACATGGTAGAGAGGTATTTGGCAGCAGAGGAACTACTGATGACCACCCAGCAACCCATAGATCCTCGACAGCGCCCTTCAGTAAAGACTGGTAAGACTGTTCCGTGGGAAAACGTTGCTGGGCGGTTAAGAGAACGCAAGGCTGGAGAGACTGTAAACACTGGCCCTGGAAACAGGCCAATGGGGCTAGAACGGTCTATGCTGCCCAAATGGGTTGATAATCATGTGGTTAAATGTTTTAGGTGTGGTATGCCAGGTCATGTTATTGCCAATTGCCCAGTCACGCAAGAACCCATGCAATGTGATGCTGCCTTTGAATGTCGCAGAATGTCTTTCTTTGCTAGGTTAGCCTGTACTGTGGTACCTTCACCTGAGCTGGAAAAACAAATGTGTGATGTGTTCTTAGAAGGTAACCGGGTAGAGGCCTTGCTAGATTCAGGAAGTTTAGTTACCCTCGTGAAAGCTGGGTTAGTGAACCCCTTAAAGGTCCAGCAAATACCTATTGGGGTAACTTGCATACATGGGGATACCCAACATTATGCCACTGCTGAGGTGAATATAGAAACTTGTTGTGGGTCAGCAATGGTTAAAGTGGGACTGGTCCCTACCTTGGTGCATGAGGCCATAATAGGGAGGGATTTTCCTCATTTTTGGAAACTGTGGGAATCACGGTTATCAACAGATGTGAGAAGTAAAAAGCCAGTTGATAATACCGGTGATTTTATGGATGTACGTGGGTCTTCGGAACTTTCTGGCCCTTTGCCTTTTGCTAGTTTGGCTGGGGAAGTGACAGATGGGGAGTCCAGTGAGGACCCTCTTGCCGGGAACAGAGACATAGTAGTTAGAACTGAAAGCGTGCCTGACCTGGAGGTAAAGAAGGATCTGTTTGCGTCTGAACAGTTAAAGGATCCTACCTTAATAAAGGCTAGAGAGAATGTTAAGATTGTTAATGGGGAACCTGTGGTACCAGGTGACAGGGTTACGTATTCCCACATGGCCATCTGTAATGAGCTCTTGTACCACATTGTCAAAAGGGGTGAGGATGTGGTGGAACAGCTGGTAGTTCCCCAGCCTTATCGGAGAACGGTACTAGATTTAGCTCATAGTCACGTTACCGCAGGACATTTAGGGGCAGAAAAAACCACTGAAAGAGTTTTACAAAGGTTCTTTTGGCCAGGGGTTTATAAAGAAGTGTCTGAATATTGTTCTTCCTGTCCTGAATGCCAGTATCATGCCCCAAGACCCCATTTCAGGAGCCCACTAGTTCCCATGCCTATTATAGAGGTCCCGTTTGACAGAATAGCCATGGATCTCGTGGGGCCCTTGTTAAAGTCTGCTCGGGGCCATCAGTATATCCTGGTAATTATGGACTATGTCACTCGATATCCTGAGGCTGTCCCTTTACGCACTATCACAACCAAGGCGATAGCTAGGGAGCTGGTGCAGGTATTTAGTAGAGTGGGAATACCAAAAGAAATTTTGACTGACCAAGGTACTCCATTTATGTCAAGGATCATGAAAGAATTGTGCAAGTTATTTAAGGTCACTCACCTCAGGACGTCCATCTACCATCCCCAACTGACGGGTTGGTGGAAAGGTTTAATAAAACATTAAAAAGTATGTTAAAAAAGGTTGTTGAGAGAGATGGGAAAAACTGGGATTGTTTGTTGCCCTACTTGTTAATGGCCATCAGAGAAGTTCCTCAGTCCTCTACGGGGTTTTCTCCATTTGATTTGTTGTATGGTAGACACCCCAGAGGGCTGTTGGATGTTGCCAAAGAGACGTGGGAAGGACAGCCCACTCCTTATAGAAGCGTTATTGAGCATGTAACACAAATGCAGGATAGGATTGCAGCCGTGGTACCTGTTGTCAGAGAGCACATGGAACAGGCCCAAAGTGCTCAACAGAGGGTCTATAACCGGAGTGCCAAGATACGGGAATTTGCTCCTGGAGATAGAGTTCTTGTTTTGGTACCCACTGTGGAAAGCAAATTCCTAGCTAAATGGCAGGGTCCATTTGAGATTAGGGAAAAAATGAATGAGGTTAATTACAAAGTATACCAGCCGGGAAAGAGAAAACCCGAACAGATCTACCATGTTAACTTAATCAAACCCTGGAAAGATAGGTTGTCTCTGTCAGCGGAGCCTTGCCCTTCGGTGTCTTCACCCCGGTTGCTTCCCGCAGTGAAGGTGTCAGAGACATTATCAGCTGATCAGAACAAGCAGGTTAAAGAATTTCTCATCCAAAATAGGGAGGTATTTTCAGAGCTGCCTGGCCGAACGACCATAATAAAACATGACATTGTCACAGAACCAGGGGTCAGGGTTCATTTAAAGCCATATAGGATTCCTGAAGCTCAGCGAGAAGCTATTTCTAAGGAAGTTAAAACCATGTTAGAACTTGGAGTCATAGAGGAGTCTAACAGTGAGTGGTCCAGTCCCATAGTGCTCATCCCGAAGCCCGACGGTAGCATACGCTTCTGTAATGACTTTCGTAAGTTAAATGAGGTGTCCAAGTTTGACGCATACCCCATGCCCCGTGTGGATGAGCTTGTAGAAAGGCTGGGAACATCCAGGTTTCTCACCACATTGGACCTGACCAAAGGTTACTGGCAAATACCTTTATCTGATAGCGCCAAAGAAAAAACAGCCTTTTCGGTTCCGGAGGGGCTGTACCAGTATAAGATGTTACCCTTTGGGTTGCATGGGGCTCCAGCAACCTTTCAACGGGCGATGGATAAAATTTTGAGGCCCCATAGAAAATATGCAGCTGCCTATTTGGATGATGTGGTAATTCACAGTACAGACTGGGGGTCACATTTGGTTAAAGTACAAGCAGTACTGGACTCAATCAGAGAGGCAGGGTTAACTGCTAACCCAAAGAAGTGCTGCCTCGCAATGGAGGAGGTCAAATACTTGGGCTTCACCATAGGCAGAGGTCTGATTAGGCCCCAATTGAATAAAGTTGATGCTATTCAAAACTGGCCTCGTCCAGTGAATAAAAAACAGGTAAGGGCTTTTTTGGGAATTACTGGGTACTATAGACGGTTTATTCCTAATTTTGCGACCACAGCGGTGCCGTTGTCAGACCTTACCAAAGGGAAGCAGTCAAATGTGGTGAAATGGAACCCTGATGCAGAAAAGGCGTTCCAAGCATTAAAAGTGGCTTTGTGTTCACAACCGGTGTTGATAACACCAGATTTTTCAAAAGAATTTGTGGTACAGACAGATGCCTCAGAGGTAGGGATAGGTGCTGTGCTGTCCCAAACCAGAGATGGGGACGAACACCCTATCATTTATTTGAGTAGGAAACTCAATGAGCATGAAAAAAGGTATGCCATTGTGGAAAAGGAGGCTTTGGCCATTAAGTGGGCACTAGATACCTTGAGATATTACCTCTTGGGTAGACAATTCAGACTAGTGACAGACCATGCCCCTTTAAAATGGATGTATGTAAATAGAGGCAAGAATGCTCGTGTAACTAGATGGTTTCTAGCGTTGCAGGACTTTAAGTTTACTGTCGAACATAGACCGGGAACACAATTGGCCAACGCAGATGCATTGTCTCGCATCTTCTGTTTGGGGGCTACAAGTGTTCCGGCCCCTAGGTCGAAACAGGGGAGGGGGATATGTGACAAGAACACTGGGATAGTGTTTGAGGGCAGGTATATTTGTCCCAGGTTCTTGTCTTACATGTTTTAGAAAATGTTAACTTCTAGGAAAAATGCTTTTTGTTTTGTCTGAACCTTTTCAGTTTGCTGTAAAAGCTGGGTAAAGGCTCTGAGAGAGAGATAAGGCGAGTTCTAGACATTGGGCCCAGTTCGGGTCTTTGGCCTCACAGAGGGCTAATCAGGGTTTCAGCTGTGTAAGAGTGATATAGTGCTTCTAACCTGATTAGTATGGGCAGACTGCCTGGGAAGGCTGCAGGATCTGTGTGTGAGAGACACGCTTTCTGATGCAAGTAAGCTATACAGTATGTACTGAAGAACTCTGTGTTTTGTTTAGTAACAGTTAGGAATATCTTATGTTTAGATAGTGCCGGACAGGCAAGGTATTTTTATTTTGGGGTTTGTTTTATTTTCTGTTTCAATAAAACTGGCCGGGGTCAGTTGTACCAGAAACTGGACTTGTGTTGTTCCTCAGCTGCTGCGGGCTGCCATATTCCCCAGGAAAAGGCACCTTGCACCCCTACAGTGTTACAATATATATATATATATATATATATATATATATATATCCATCATCACTACAGAGAATGAGTCACCCATTGATAGCTATCACAGCATACTAAGAATGAGCCAAATACCAATATTCCTCTCATTAGAGTACAAGCACACGATACAGAATAACTCGAACATACATTTTCTTACACAAAAGGGCAAGTGGCTCATATTATAACAGCAGTAGCAATGGTATATAATACGATGACTTTGCTGCCGAAACATAATGCAGTGTAATGGACAGAGCTGCTGCACGTGCCCAGTAGCAGAGGCGGATTTAGACCACATGGGGCCTAAAGTAAGACAACAATTTTAGCCCCCCTTGCTCAAACAATATTCTAAATCAAATCAATATTTGCTGTGACCACCCTTTGCCTTCAAATCAGCATCTTCTAGGCACACTTGCACACAGATTTTTAAAGTTGGCAGGGAGGTTGTTCCAAATATTGATTTGATTTAGATTGCTGTTCATTCACTTTGTATTTTGTTAATTGATAAATATGAACTAGTAAAGCTATTTTTGAAAACATTCTTACTTTGCAGCATTTTTTTCCATTCATGCCTAAAACTTTTGCACAATACTGTATATACAGCATATACTACACTGCATTTTCTGCCTCCGGTGACGCATTGTGTTGGGACTTCTATTTGTTGAGGCCTCCATATCAGGGTTCTTCTTTTTGTTTGTTTGAAATACCATCCCTGGGTCCTGTTGCTGCAGTTCAGGTCTCCGTCTGCAGACACAGGTTAATATACTCTACTGTACATACAGACGGAGCCGCGGCTCCATTGCAGGTGTGCTCTCCCGGCATGACTAGGTGACCCGTCCGCCTAGCTCCGCCGGGAGTGCACAGAGACGCATTCCCATTCTCCGTCAGCGTCTCCGTCACGGACTCAAGCGCGCCCCGGACGGAGATGCTCTCCAATTCTAGTGAATGGGGCACGTGTGCATCACGGATGCGCACGCCCGCCCAGACGGAGAAGCTCTCGGTGTTAGGCGCATCCGGGCGGGCACGCCCACGCACAGACGGAGCCACAACGCGCGTGGCTCCATCTGTATTGCTTAGTAGATGAATAAACTAATCGCTCCCTTGGAAAAAATGCAAAAATAATTTAAATACCGAACAATGCAAGAATAAAAGGGCTAATTAAATGTGACCGGCTTCATCCAGTGTAGTACAATCTCCAGGACACAGACATAAGATCCTGTCGGTCAGCTTAGGCTGACTCTGTAGCATTGAGGTAATAGGTAAAGGAAAATTAAATTCCACACATGGGTGAATAAGGGATCTCCTCCATATAAGGGTCCCATAATTTAATGAGGTTATTAAAAAATACCTTGTTAGGATGTAGTGTGGTCAATCCCGTGATCGGGGTCGTCGGGATCCCGGAATTTAGGCCAAAAATAGACGAGTTCAATCCCGGAATTGGAAGGTCCAATCCCGGGGATTGCGGGATCAGCGTTCAGCATCCTCAGGATGTTCTGACACTGCCCGGCTCCATCCCCCCGGCGCAGCGTGACCTCTGACTGTGAGGTCACGCTGCGCAGTGACCTGCCGCTGAGGCTGCTGGCCGAGGAGTCTCCACTGGTAAGGCTGCCGTCACCCGCTGCCTCCTCCCAGATGCCCATACAGTCAGTAGCGGCTCTTGCCATGGGCAAGCAGGCTTTTTGCCCGGGACACCGCTGCCCTGAGGGCACCGCGGCCGCCATGGCAAGAGCCGCTACTCCTGATCCCCGCTCTCCCAAGCTGCAGCAGGCGCCGTGGGCTGTGTGGGCACCCGCTGCAACCGGCTACAGTGACAGACACTAGAGGTCATAATTGACCTCTAGTGTTTGTACAGCACTGCTATGGGAGAGAAGCCATGACGTCTCTCCCATAGAGAGGAGCCGGCGGCCGGAGACAGAGAACAGCGCAGCAGCGGTCCAGAAGCAGGAGCGGGGCTGGTAAGTATTGTTTGTTTTTTTGGGTGTTTTTTGGTGTTTGCAAGCAGCGCTACTACAGGGGTTACAACTACTGGGGGCAATACTACTGGGGGCACTGCTACAGGGGGCACAGCTTCTGGGGGCAAATCAACTGGGGGACAGCTACAAGGAGCATATCTACTGGGGGCAAATCAACTGGGGGACAGCTACAAGGAGCACATGTACTGGGGGAAAATCAACTGGGGGACAGCTACAAGGAGCACATCTACTGGGGGCAAATCAACTGGGGGCACAGCTACAGGGGGCACAACTACAGGGGGCAAATCAACTGGGGGATGGCTACAAGGGGCACATCTACTGGGGGCAAATCAACTGATGGCACAGATACAGGGGGCACAAATACTGGGGGCACTGCTACAGGTGGCAAAGCTACTGAGGGCCAATCTACTGGGGGCACAGCTAGGGTGCACTGCTACAGGGGGGACAGCTACTGGGGGCACAAGTACAGGGGGATAACTGTGGGCATGCCCCTTCCCTATGAAGAAGCCACGCCCCTATTTTTGGGCGAGCGCCTTTGGCACGCACCAACTCTATTTTACCTGGGGGGAGGGGGGGTGCCACAGGAAACTTTCACCCTGGGTGCCACAAGGTCTACAACCGGCCCTGCGTGCAATCTCCGCTGGTAAGGCGGACGTCACCCGCCGCCTCTTCCTGTATATCCGTGCAGTCTCCGCGGCTGATTTATGTGTGTGAGTTGATTTATTTGCAGGAAAGGGAGGAGTGATGTGGGGTGGGCGGACACACACACAGGAAGAAGGCCAATCCCGGGAATGCCGGGATTCACCATTTTTCAATCCTGATTCCTGGGATTGAAAAAAATGGCCCGGGATTGGCCTCCCTACTAGGATGTAAATATTTGCAACAAATGTAAAAAAAAAAAGTATCATCATTTTCATGTACAAATGATTTTTATATTGATGTTGGAATATGATGGACACAAAGGAAAAATTGTCTCAGCACAGTGTTGAGGAAACGCTATTCAGTGACGTGCTTAATACAGGGTTAGTTAGAATATGATTTCTAGAAAAACGTGCGGAAATGGGCGTCTTTAGAGCGGAGGCCCACGAGCACTTCATACACTGCACCCATTATAAATATGCCAGTGTGCACAAAGTTTGTATCCGATACTTGCAAGTCAAAGGTTCTCCTGCAACAGATCAAAAAATTCAGCCAGGTAGAAGTCACCTCACCTGTTCCCATTATGTAGATAAACATCACACATATGACGATCAGTTTGAGAGAAGCAGAGATGGACACAGCGATCACCAGATTACGTCCTTTCCCAGGTGAGTCTGCTGAACACATAAAATACAATTAATAAATTGTGATCACTCCACGAAGGGAAACGACAGAAATACTGGACAGAAACGTCACGTAACCGTGAGGGCTAAAATAACTTATTTTTTTGTGTCCTGTATTCTCAAAATGTAAAAAGCCAACAACAAGGGTTTAGAGAAAGAAACAAAAACAGAAGCAGACTAGGAGTCTATGTACTAAGCCTTGGAGAGAGGTAAAGTACAAACAAGTTCATGTTTCAAGCACAAACCAAAATACAAACTCTCCGTGTATGGGGGGTAATTTCAAGTTGATCGCAGCAGGATTTTTGTTAGCAGTTGGGCAAAACCATGTGCACTGAAGGGGAGGCAGATATAACATGTGCAGAGAGAGTTAGATTTGGATGTGGTGAGTTCAATCTGCAATCTAAATTGCAGTGTAGACATAAAGCAGCCAGTATTTACCCTGCACAGAAACAATATAACCCACCCAAATCTAACTCTCTCTGCACATGTTATATCTGCCTCCCCTGCAGTGCACATGGTTTTGCCCAACTGCTAAAAAATGTCCTGCTGCGATCAACTTGGAATTACCCCCATGGAGATTTAGCTTTTAATCAACTTCAACTTCAGCTCCTCCAGGAGATCACTAGCTCTCCAAAAAGTGAAGTAGACCAAGAAAAAAAAGATTTTATATGAAGCGCTGTTATTTAAAAGCATAAACACTTTTCATAAAAAAAGGATTTTATTGTATCCATATACATATACATATACATATACAATCCACACGGCCGGTGTTTTTAAACATTACATATAGACTATTAAACACACTTTATAATAATTCACCACTGTTTATGTCATTCCATCAACACAAAATATGTTGCAAAGACAAATTGTCACTGTGGCAATATCATATTTTTAGCCATCTAGCTTCTTCTCAAATAGCCAGCTTTAACAGTAACATCTTGTCTTCTGCAACACTTTAAACCAAACAAAATTATACTTGTAGCTAAATAATAAAATAATGTTTTTATTTGTATCCAATTGGCTTCAAATGGGATTGCTGTGCTGTTTGCTCTCAAATATACTATAATAGAGGTGGCCCTCTCTCTTTCATGTGTTTTTGTTACAGGTGAAATCATTGCAGTTTATCTGCCTAAATGGAGTATTTGTCACGCCTAAGCTATAGCTCAGGTTGTTGAGGTGTTGCATGGAAAGGCACATTAGGGTGCGACAACATACATGCAATACACATCTTCACCACTAGGTGGCTAATGCTCCACTAATCCAGTACTGTAGAGCGAATAACGGCGGATGGATATACAGTACAGTAATCATTCTGTAATAGTGTACTCTTAGCAAGCCTTGGCAAATGGCCAGTGACAACTGTAATGCTATACACACAGACCAACACTCAGATGGAGACAGTCAATCAGGAACTTGAAGTGTACAGTATAGTGTACTGTAAATAAAGGAGGCGTATTTTTATGCAGTTGGCTCACAATGCCTGGACTGTCATTTCAGCAATGATGTACCGGCATCACACATGCATTGATACCATGATTTACTAATGAACGCTGGGCTTCAGGGACGCTGTAGAAAATACAGCTATTCGCTCTACAGTACTGGATTAGTGGACCATTAGCCGCCCAGTGGTGAAGATGTGTATTGCATGCTGCATATGTTGTCGCACCCTAATGCGCCTTTCCATGCAACACCTCAACAACCTAAGCTATAGCTTAGGCATTACAAATACTTAGTTTAGACAGAGAACCTGCAACAATAAGGTAGGCTCCATCTCAGAATCAGAATCAGCTTTATTGGCCAGGTGTACTCACGTACACTAGGAATTCTTTGTGGTACAATGCATCGCCAAGCAGCAACATGAAGGAGGAAAAACGTAGCATACATTACAAACATTACACATATGAGTTCATACTGCACATATGCAACTGTACAGTAGACATATTATACATTTAAGACTAAAAACTAAGGCTGCTTGGCAGAGCAGCACGAGGCAGCCATCCGCAGCGCCAACTAGAACTCACACAATGCACATAATACAGAAGATGTAAGTATTACATCAAAAGATAAACCACACAGACAAAGACACAGAAAGAATAATGCATGATTGGTGTAGGCATTTTGAGTAATAACCTCCAGGGGTTGTGTATTCCACCCTCACAAGGCACCAGGTGCGGCAGCCATCTTAGGCGCACTGCGTAGGATTACCCACGGTGGAATAGTCCACCACTAGAAGAGAACACAAAATGGGGAGATTGCAGAGTCCTTAAGTTCAGAGTAGGGTTCCAATAAAAACATCAGGTCCACGCATTTTTCATCCCATCCACAAGCGCACCAGATAAGGCAGCCATGTTGGGCGCACTACAAAGGTTACACAGTGGGAGATGAGACAGACAGGGGCTAAATGCATGTATGGGAGAACTGACACGTGTGTAGGAGTATGCTATACCCTGCATGGAAAGATCCAAATGAAGCACACCCTGCCCACGGAGGAACCATCCGAGGCAGCCATGTGGGGCGCACTGTGTTACTGCTGGCAGGGTGTGCAACCAATGGAGGTAAACATTACAGGAATATCACACAGTGGGGTGGAAAGTACCCTGTAAGAAGAAAGAAGAGAAAGACACATTTGCAGGAAAAACTGTACTAACATTATTTTGTGAAAAGCATAAATGTCCTGGTCTCATGAGAGCAGTGCGGGTGGGTGTGAGAGTGTGAGGAGCAGTGCGGGTGGGTGTGAGAGTGTGGAGAGCAGTGCGGGTGGGTGTGAGAATGTGGGGGCACACTAATGTCCAATGGAACTGACCCAGCAAAGTCTGGTCCTGATGCGCACGTCCCTCAGTTCCCTGCTCAGCTTGAGGGGTAGTCCCGGGGGCAGTCATGATGTTCTTGGACAGAGAAGTAGTAGGCATTGGTCCTGGTGTTCTCATGGCAGAGGTGAGGACTGGCCACATAATGCTCCAGATTTCTTTCTTGATGCTGTTCAATGTTTGTTCAACTGTTTTTTTAACTGTTCATTTTCATAACGCTTAGAGAAGGAACGCTTTGAGTATTGGAACGCACAGCTGACACGCACAGCTGTGCATGGCTGAAGTTACAGATATACTGTAGGCGCAGACACTTTGCCTACTTGCTCTGCTGTCACAGTGTGAACCTTTGTCTGAGCAATGGTTTGCAGTGCCGAATATCGGTCTATTGCTGTAGCCAGGTCCTCAAAAGTCTATGGATCTTCTTGCAGTACCCACCTCTGTAAGCTTCAATCAAGCCCATGGAAACAGTGGTCAATGGCTAGACTCGTCATCATGTGGCGAAGTGAATTAGTTTCTATCTGCAACCAGCTCTTTAACAGTTTGGAGAGATCTGGCAGCTGTGAATGACCTGTTATGAAATGACAGTTATGGAAGCAGTGAGCGTTTCATTGTCCCTTCACTCCTAACCAGGACAAATTCACAGTCTTTACTTTCTGATAGTTCGAGGCCTGTTCATCAGACAAGTCAACATAGGCCGCTGAGCTTTGCTGCTCAAAAACAGTGCTAGCTGTTCCACCTAGAATTCTGGTGGCAATTTACACCTTGTGGCTGTGCTCTCAAAGGTTGAGATATGCCTCCACTTTGGTTGTAATGCAGAAGATAGACATTAAAAAGATAGACAGTCAAAAGATCGACAGGGTCAAAAGATCGACAGTCAAAAGGTCGACAGTCCACAGGTCGACAGGGTCAAAAGTTCAACACAAAAATTGTGGTTTTGTTTTGTGTTTTTAAACATTTTATACCCCAATTTGTTGAAATGCGTCCCCTCGCTGGCTCACTTTGCTCGCCATGGTTCAGGCTCGGTGGCTCACAAGGTTACTAAGGAAAATAGTTTGTGACATGGATAGTAAATGCAGCAAAAGATGTAAAAATTTTAAAAACGCTAAAAAAACATGTGTCAACCATATGTAGACCTTTTGACTCTGCCGAACTAATGCATGTCGGCCATTAGTGGTTGCCTATTGTGTGCAGACCTTTTTAGTGTTGATCTATAGACACAATACCCTCCACATAATGTGAGAAGGCCATTTTCTACAAGACAGTTGGTCCAGACACCCCAAGTTCATGACTTGCTTGAAGTAGCTCTTCACATAAGAGCTTAGTATTTTCTACCTGGACCTGAAGCTCCTGCTGCATTTAGGCCACATTCAACACAACCCTCAGAATATCCTCCATACTGGTTTCTGTGTGTATAGAAAATGAAAATTTGCTTCCCTAAGCATAAATTAATTTTTTTCTAAATTTGTACCACTTTTTGTTGTGAAGAGTATTCTTAATACAGCAAAAGCAATCTTCTTGATGTGGATGTCACATCGCCGCGACCGCCGCGCTTGCCTCTCCGGGTGCGCTGGGTCGCCTGGCGATCGTCCCCGCTGGTGGGCTACGGGTCCCGGCGTCCATTGCCGCTGGTCCCGGCGGTCTTCCGGGGGGTGGGCGCCGCCGGAGCGTCCAGCGTCCGCAGAGATGGGCAGGCGGGTGACGTCATCTGCTCTCTTCCCTCCGCCAATCAAACTGGGGCGGGAAGTTCAAAAGCAGACGCTGGACAGAGCCCCGGCGCCTGAGTATCTTCTCTTTCCCAGAAAGTGGACTGCAGTGCTCTAGCCTGCAAGGTTTACCTACTACTACTTTGTTACTCCAGTGTTCCAGTGTGCGAGTGTCTCCTACTACTGCTTTCAACTCTGGTGCTCTTTTGCTGCACAGATCTCTGTGCCTCCAGCGTCTTGTGAGTATCTCAGAAACATAGACACCAGTGCAACCAGCGTTTAGCGAGACTCTCAACAATTCCTTCAGTGTCGTTCACCATCGCTCACAAGTTCATCAGTGTCTTTAAACATCGCTCACAAGTTCTTCATTCTTCAGTGTCTTTCACCATCACTCACAAGTTCATCAGTGTCGTTCACCATCGCTCACAAGTTCATCAGTGTCTTTAAACATTGCTCACAAGTTCTTCATTCTTCAGTGTCTTTCACCATCGCTCACAAGTTCTTCAGTGTCTTTCACCATCGCTCACAAGTTCATCAGTGTCGTTCACCATCGCTCACAAGTTCATCAGTGTCGTTCACCATCGCTCACAAGTTCTTCAGTGTCTTTCGACATCGCTCACAAGTTCTCATTCTTCTATGTGCTTCAGCATCGCTCCCCAACCCTTCTCATAGTAAAGTTCTTTAACGTTTTGCACCAATTATAACTGTCAAGTTCTGCATGAGGAAAAGCTATATCCGGCCATCTCTACTCCGACCCAGCTGTGGTTCCTCTTCCCGACCATCGGAAGAACCCCCGAGTTCTCAACACTCCCAACCCAGGTCAGTGACAGTATACTCAGGCCACATGGACCCGGAGGATCGGAACCCAGAGTCAAGCGCCATCCAAAACTTGGCATCTCGAGTTCAGAGTCAGGAGGCGGCACAGGGCCAGGTGATGCAGTATCTCCAGGAATTATCCGTCCGTCTGGATCAAATTCAGGCTTCCCTGGCTTCATTAGTTCCGGCTCCTGTTCCGGTATCCGCTCCGGTGCCCGCTCCCAGTAATATCCAATCCTCGGCTGGAATCAGGTCCTGCCTTCAGCTTCCTACTCCCTCTCGTTATAATGGCAATCCAAAGAATTATGCCGAGGTTTTCTTAATCAGTGCGAGGTGCACTTTGAGCTTCTCTCACACAATTTTCCTATGGATCGATCCAAAGTAGCATATATTATTTTTTTGGTAGAAGGGTCAGCCTTGGATTTGGTGTCCCCGTTATGGGATCGATCTGATCCATTGGTTTCCAGTTACTTCAATTTCATCGCATCCTTTCGAAGGATCTTCGATGAGCCCGGCATAACAACTACTGCTTCTTCAGACTTGCTCCGTGTCCGTCAGGGCTCCTGTTCAGTAGGACAGTAAGTGGTTCATTTTCAGACCATTGACTCTGAATTGCGCTGGAATAATGACACCCTCAGGGCCGCTTTTTGGAACGGGCACTCTGATCGTCTGAAAGATGAGCTGGTTACGAGGGATCTGCCGGATTCTTTAGAAGAATTGATCTCACTCTGCGTCAAAGTGGACCTTCGCATGCAGGAGCGTGGAAGCGAACGTACCTAGTCAGATTGATCCAGGTTCAGGCTTTCTCCCTCTAAACAAACGGTTGTACCGAGTCCAGACGAACCGATGCAAATCAACTGATCCCGGTTGTCACCGGAGGAACGACAGCGTCGACGTGAGGGTAAACTTTGCATCTACTGCGGAGCTGCGGATTACTTCATCAAGTTCAGCAAGTCCCGTCCGGGAAACGGGCAGGCCTAGCTTGTTCCGGAGGAGTCAAATTGGGGGTTCACGTCCAAATCTTCTCCGATGGTGGATTGTCTACTCTCCGTATTTTTGTTTTCCGAGTCAAACGCCAAGTCTGTTAACGCCCTACTGGACTCTGGGGCTGCAGGGAATTTTGTTTCTCTTTCCTGTGCTCAGAGTTTGGGCTTAAAGCTGCAGTCTATCAAACGACCTGTTACGTTGACCGCTATCAATGGTACCAAAATATCCAATGGTCTCATTACACGTCACACAGAGCCAATCAAGCTACAGGTCAGAGCTCTGCATCAAGCACATTTGGAGTTTTCAGTAATTCCGAAGATGTCTTACGATCTTGTTCTCGGGTTGCCTGGCTCAAAATTCATAACCCCCATGTCGACTGGAAGTCGTCACAAATTCTATCCTGGGGTTCGTTTTGTCACTCTAATTGCCTCACTCCTGTTTATCCACTCCATGCATCTTCCAGATCGGATGAAGAGCTCATTCCGGAGGCCTATCGGGAGTTTACAGATGTGTTCTCTGAGCAGGCGGCCGATCAGTTACCACCCCATAGACCTTGGGACTGTCCCATTGAGCTTATCCCAGGGAAGAAGCCGCCTCGGGGTTGCACATATCCCCTGTCATTACCCGAGACCCAAGCTATGTCAGATTATATAAAATCTAATCTTCTGAAAGGATTCATCCTCCCCTCTACTTCCCCGGCTGGAGCAGGTTTCTTTTTCGTGAAGAAGAAGGACGGGGGGTTAAGACCATGTATCGACTATCGTGGCTTAAATTATATCACCGTCAAAAATAAATACCCCCTGCCACTAATCACTGAGCTATTTGATAGGGTTCGTGGAGCCCACGTCTTTACTAAGCTCAACTTGAGAGGGGCTTATAATCTTATTCGCATCCAACAGGGGGACGAATGGAAGACTGCCTTCAATACCAGGGACAGGCATTACGAATATCTGGTAATGCCATTCGGCCTCAGCAATGCTCCTGCCGTTTTCCAGGGTTTCGTAAATGAAGTCTTCCGAGATATGTTATATCAAAGCATAGTGGTGTACTTGGATGACATTCTGATATTTTCCAAGAATCTTGCAGAGCATCGACTACAGGTCAAAGAAGTACTTCTCCGTCTACGAAATAATCGTCTCTACGGCAAGATTTCCAAATGTACTTTTGAGGTTCCTTCAATTCCGTTCTTCGGTTATATCATCTCGGGTACGGAGCTTCGTATGGATCCGAAAAAACTTACTGCCATTCGGGATTGGACTCAGCCTCTCTCTTTGAAAGCAGTACAAAGATTCCTGGGCTTTGCAAATGATTACAGGAAATTCATTAAGGGGTTCTCCACCATTGTTGCACCCATTACTGCCTTGACCAAAAAGGGGTCAGACCCAAGTCTTTGGCCTCCTGAGGCTGTAGTAGCATTTGCTCGGTTAAAATCAGCTTTCATGTCAGACCCGGTACTCCAGCAGCCGAATTTCTCAGAACCATTCTTCTTGGAAGTCGATGCCTCCTCTGTCGGCATCGGTGCCGTCCTGTCACAATACTCTTCTGATGGGAAGCTGCATCCTTGTGGATTTCATTCTCGTAAGTTCACCCCTGCTGAGCGGAACTACACTATTGGAGACCAGGAACTTTTGGCAATAAAATCCACCCTAGAAGAATGGATGTACTTCCTGGAAGGTGCTAAACATCTAATCACCATTTACACCAATCACAAGAACTTATTGTATATCAAAACTGCCCAGTGCTTAAATCCCTGTCAAGCTAGATGGGCGCTCTTCTTCACTCGGTTCTCGTTTATTATCAAGTATCGGGCTGGGTCTCTCAATGCTAAAGCTGATGCTCTGTCTCGTTCACTAACGGCCTCAGATGAAGAGAATTCCTTTGAGAAGAGTTTGATTTTTAGTCCAGTCTCCATTTCAGCAGCTCCCACTTCTTTAGGTCCTCCTCCCGGGAGAATGTCTGTACCAGTAGAATTTCGACCAAAGTTACTGCAGTGGGCCCATGTCTCCAAATTCACCGGTCATCCAGGAGTTCAAAAAATGTGCGAGTTTCTGCGAAGGTCATATTGGTGGGACACCATGAAGAAAGATATACAAGATTATGTTAATTCTTGTCCTCAATGTGCCCAGCACAAAACTCCTCGTCTTCCATCTGCTGGTTTGCTTTGTCCACTGTCCATTCCTAGGAAACCTTGGACCCATATTTCTATGGACTTTATTAACGAGTTACCCCTCTCTAAGGGTTGTAATACCATCTGGTAATTGTTGACCGCTTTTCAAAAATGACACATTTCGTCCCGTTGACTGGTCTACCAATGGCTCCCAAGTTGGCTCTACTATTCATCCGAGAACACTTCCGCCTGCACGGGTTACCTCAGGAGGTGATCTCTGATCGGGGGGTGCAGTTCACAGCAAGATTTTGGAGGGCTCTTTGCTCAGCCTAACAGATAAAACTCAAGTTCTCATCTGCCTACCATCCGCAAACCAATGGGCAAACCGAACGTGTCAACCAGGATTTAGAGACTTTTCTCAGCATTTATCTCTCTACTTCACAGGTCGACTGGGTAGAACTGGTGCCCTGGGCTGAGTTTGCCCATAATCATCTGTATCGCTCCTCCACTGGCGAGTCTCCATTCTTCATCAATTATGGACTCCATCCACGAGTTCCAGAATTACCACTCCTTCCTTCAGAGGATGTTCCTGCTGCAACTTCCACTCTTCGGCACTTCAGTCAAATTTGGAGTAGGATTCATGTTAATCTCAAGAAAATCTCCAGCCGATACAAGTTCTTTGCGGACAAGAAACGGTGGGCAGCTCCTCAATACAAGGTTGGCGACAGGGTATGGCTCTCTACTCGCAATCTTCGTTTAAAAGTACACGCTATGAAATTTGCTCCGATATTCATTGGCCCTTATCCCATCGTGCAAGTCCTGAATCCTGTTGTCTGCAAATTGGGTTTGCCCTCTCACTTTCAGGTACCAAATTCTTTCCATGTTTCTCTCCTTCGTCCTCTCATTCTAAATCATTTCCATTTGGTGTCTTCTAGTCCAACCTCGATGGAGACCGAATCTGGAACAGAATTTGAGATCAAAACCATACTGGACTCTCGTTAGTATCACAAGAATCTACAGTATCTGGTAGAATGGAAGGGTTATGGATCTGAAGAAAGAACTTGGGTAAAGGCTCGATGAGGTCACTGCTCCTCGACTAGTTCGGAACTTCCTTTCTAGACACCCAACAAAACCAGGGAAGTGTCCAGGGGCCACTCCTAGAGGAGGGGGTACTGTCACATCGCCGCGGCCACCGCACTTGCCTCTCCGGGTGCGCTGGGTCGCCTGGCGATCGTCCCCGCTGGTGTGCTCCGGGTCCCGGGGGGTGGGCGAAGCCGGCGCGTCCAGCATCCGCGGAGATGGGCGGTCGGGTGACGTCATCGGCTCTCTTCCCTCCGTCAATCAAACTGGGGCGGAAAGTTCAAAAGCAGACGCCGGACAGAGCCCCGGTGCCTGAGTATCTTCTCTTTCCCAGAAAGTGGACTCCAGTGCTCTAGCCTGCAAGGTTTACCTACTACTACTTTGAAACTCCAGTGTTCCAGTGTGCGAGTGTCTCCAACTACTGCTTTCAACTCTGGTGCTCTTTTGCTGCACAGATCTCTGTGCCTCCAGCGTCCTGTGAGTATCTCAGAAACATAGATACCAGTGCAACCAGCGTTTAGCGAGACTCTCACCAATTCCTTCAGTGTCGTTCACCATCGCTCACAAGTTCATCAGTGTCTTTAAACATCGCTCACAAGTTCTTCAGTGTCTTTCACCATTGCTCACAAGTTCATCAGTGTCGTTCACCATCGCTCACAAGTTCATCAGTGTCTTTAAACATCGCTCACAAGTTCTTCATTCTTCAGTGTCTTTCACCATCGCTCACAAGTTCATCAGTGTCATGCACCATCGCTCACAAGTTCATCAGTGTCTTTAAACATCGCTCACAAGTTCTTCATTCATCAGTGTCTTTCACCATCGATCACAAGTTCATCAGTGTCTTTAAAAATCGCTCACAATTTCTTCATTCTTCAGTGTCTTTAAACATCATTCACAAATTCTTCAGTGTCTTTCACCATCGCTCACATGTTCATCAGTGTCTTTAAACATCGCTCACAAGTTCTTCATTCTTCAGTGTCTTTAAAGATCGCTCACAAGTTCTCATTCTTCTATGTGCTTCAGCATCGCTCCCCAACCCTTCTCATAGTAAAGTTCTTTAACGTTTTGCACCAATTATAACTGTCAAGTTCTGCATGAGGAAAAGCTATATCCGGCCATCTCTACTCCGACCCAGCTGTGGTTCCTCTTCCCGACCATCGGAAGAACCCCCGAGTTCTCAACACTCCCAACTCAGGTCAGTGACAGTGGAACTGCAACAATTAAAAATAATAACTGTCTATTTAAGTGCTTTAAGGAGATACAGAAACAGAATTGGGCATCCAGCATGAAAACACGTTTTTCCCTTAAAACTTTCTGCGCTTCACCCAATTTCATATATACTTGTTGTGGTTTAAAGACACACTTGAACAACTTTACAACAACATATTTCTCTCCAAGGACAGTGGCCCTCATTCCGAGTTGTTCGCTCGCAAGCTGCTTTTAGCAGCAGTGCACACGCTAAGCCGCCGCCTACTGGGAGTGAATCTTAGCATAGTAAAATTGCGAACGAAAGATTCACAATATTGCGATTACACCTCTCTTAGCAGTTTCTGAGTAGCTCGAGACTTACTCGGCATCTGCAATCAGTTCAGTGCTTGTCGTTCCTGGTTTGACGTCACAAACACACCCAGCGTTCGCCCAGCCACTCCCCAGTTTCTCCAGCTACTCCCGCGTTTTTCCCAGAAACGGTAGCGTTTTTTCACACACACCCATAGAACGGCCAGTTTCCACCCAGAAACACCAACTTCCTGTCAATCACATTACGATCACCAGAACAAAGAAAAAACATCGTAATGCCGTGAGTAATATTCCTAACTGCATAGCAAATTTACTTGGCGCAGTCGCAGTGCGAACATTGCGCATGCACAATAAGTGGAAAATCGCTGCGATGCGAAAAAAACTACCGAGCGAACAACTTGGAATGACCTCCAGTGAGCATACAAGACTTGTGTTTTAGCAAACCCTATGTCACTTTATTTTCACACATGTAGCCAAATTTCTGTTTTAATCAGCACTTCACAGAACACTTTGTGATTAAGGTTTACAACACTCACCACCCTGGATCTGTCGGCTCTGAGGATAGAAGTATCTGGCTGTCCTTTAGGATTCCATGAGGATTCCACACAGGTCTTACTGAACCACTGCGCTGTGTTTATTGAGATGTCAGGATGTTACCTTCGGCACATGCCTCTGGTTTCAGATGACACACCAACAAAAATATTCCCATAACCCTGACTAGACACGGCTGTCACCTCTCTAGTCACCGACTAACTAACTTGGCATCAGTTGCCCCACCCACAACACAAGACCAGCTACTCATGCCTCCTCCCATGTGGACTAGTTGAACAATCACACCCATGTGTACCACCTGTGAAGCTGTGTTGTGTGTGCAGGAAAATGTGAACGATTATCCCTAACTGCAGCATAAACCGGCAGACTATTTTTTTCCTTTTTGCCTATATATATATATATATATATACAGGGCCGTAACTACGTGTGTGCCAAGTGGGCTTGGCACACAGCGCACTTGACCTGAGGGCGCACGGCCAGCGGCATGTAATGAGTCAAATTGACTCATTACATGCCGCCTCTGAAGTCCGCGCCATGCGCCGCAGCCGCGCTGGAGGAGAGAGAAGCGCCAGAGGCAGCTGAGATGGAGGAGGAGGGAGGGGGACGGGAGCCGCAGCAGCGCTATTTCATTGGTAGTAAGCGCCGCTGCAGCTGTCCCCTCTCCTTCCGTATTGGCTGCCCGGCGCTGATGTGGATGCTGGGATGCGGTTCCTCCATCCCAGCATCCACAGCAGCGCCAGGCAACCAATACGGAAGGAGAGGGGGATGCTGCAGCGGCGCTTACTACCAATGAAATAGCGCTGCTGCGGCTCCAGTCCCCCTCCCTCCTTCTCCTTGTCCGATGCCTGCACACTGCACAGAGGGAGATGCCAGCACGAGGAGCCTGTCAGCGGGGAGAAGGTAAGTATATCCCCCTCTCTCTCTCTCTCTCTCTCTCTCTCTCTCTCTCTCTCTCTGGGGGACACCATCTGCCATAATGTGTAAAAAGGTGTCCTGGCTGCCGCAATGTGTAAAAAGGGGGACTGGCTGCCGCAATGTGTAAAAAGGGGGACTGGCTGCCGCTATGTGTAAAAAGGGGAACTGGCTGCCACAATGTGTAAAAAGGGGGACTGGCTGCCGCAATGTGTAAAAAGGGGGACTGGCTGCCGCAATGTGTAAAAAGGGGGACTGGCTGCCGCAATGTGTATAAAGGGGGCCTGGCTGCCGCAATGTGTAAAAAGGGGGACTGGCTGCCGCAATGTGTAAAAAGGGGTCCTGGCTGCCGCAATGTGTAAAAAGGGGTCCTGGCTGCCGCAATGTGTAAAAAGGGGGACTGGCTGCCGCAAAGGGGGCCTGGCTGCTGCAATGTGTAAAAAGGGGGACTGGCTGCCGCAATGTGTAAAAAGGGGGACTGGCTGCCGCAATGTGTAAAAAGGGGGACTGGCTGCCGCAATGTGTAAAAAGGGGGCCTGGCTGCCGCAATGTGTAAAAAGGAGGCCTGGCTGCCGCAATGTGTAAAAAGGGGGACTGGCTGCCGCAATGTGTAAAAAGGGGGACTGGCTGCCGCAATGTGTAAAAAGGGGGCCTGGCTGCCGCAATGTGTAAAAAGGAGGCCTGGCTGCCGCAATGTGTAAAAAGGGGGACTGGCTGCCGCAATGTGTAAAAAGGGGTCCTGGCTGCCGCAATGTGTAAAAAGGGGGACTGTCTGCTGTAATGTGTAAAAAGGGGGACGCTGTCGGCTGTAATGTATAAAAGGGGCTTTACCTGGTGTAGTGGCGCTACTGTGCAGCGTAATTTGCATAATGGAGACTACTGTGTACCGTAGTATGAATTGCTATTATTTTGTGGCCACGCCCCTTCCCCATGAAGCCACGCCCCTGTCCTGCATGAGGGAGGGGGGGCGCCAATGTCGTTTCTTGCACACAGCGCTAAAATGCCTAGTTACGGCACTGTATGTATATATATATATATATATATATATAGATATATATATATATATAGATATATATATATATATATATATATATATAGATATATATTGTATTTATAAAAATGCTGCTTATCAGATCACAGGGTATGCATTTTTCCCCCCAAGTTTACACACTAGTGTCTAGGAGCTATTTTAATACTGAAAACAAATAATTTTCATTTATATTTTCCTGTTACCTTTCACAATCAGACTGGTTCCTTCTCCATGTGCAGCCATGCGTCGTGATGTTTCTGTACTCATACACAGCTTGATCACCAGAAAGCAGTGGTAGGTAGCGCTGTCTTCTGCCTGCACCCCCTTTATGTGGAGATCTGCTAATCCTGTTATCTCTGTTCTTCCCTTATACCTGGGATGGACCATTTCCTGGTAGGGGTGGTAGGCGTAAGGGCCACTAGTGCTGTTCACTCTCCAGTAAGCGCTGACCCACAGGATATCCCTATCTCTGTAACCACTGATAAGTCTGTATGAGCAGTTGAGAGTCACGGAACCTTCTGTGTCAGCTGTGATATTATTTGTCTGCTTAACAGTAAAAGGTGAGGAGGACGATGAATCTAGAAAGAGAGAATGTGACATTGGATAAGGTGAGGAGGACGATGAATCTAGAAAGAGAGAATGTGACATTGGATAATTACAGAGCTCAACAATTATATAAATCAGTCAATGAAAGTAATTTAGAGTTAACTATTAGTACATGATGGAGGTGACCCTTGACCTTCCACATGTTTTGTGACTGGTAAAACATTTTTTGAGTATGGCATACATTGTTTTTATGTATCTTTACAGAAATAAAAAAACAATCAGTTAGAATATAGTTAATCGTACTTTGAAGTACTGTATATGTATCACAAGTTGAGACTTATGACCAATGATACAGTTGGTAGCAGGACCGCATTGGCAGCATTCCTCCCAGGGAGCTTTCCAGGTGGCCCGAACAGTTCGGGGGGACTAAAATCCTTTCAGGCCTGCATCATCTGCATGGGAATAAAGGTTGAGGTGGATGAGGTACACCAGCCTTTAGTAGGCTAGTATAGCAGCCCTGGTGGTGGAAGCCGCAGGCATCGAGCTACTCCTGCAGCTGTAAGCTTTGTTTTCACCACTTCCAACAGGTGTGTCAGCACACGGGCCAGGCAGGAGGCTGTGGCCCCCTCCACTGTTCCCACTGGTGGGGAGATGTGAATGGCAAGTCGGCAACACTGGTCATACTGTAGCTGGCAGATCTCACAGCCTCATCAACACTCCCTGCCTGCGGCTCCCATTGCTTCACCGACACCAGCCTGGGGACCAGAGGCGTAGCTAGGGTTTTCGGAGACCAGGGCAAGATGGAAAATGGCGCCCGCCCAAAAAAAAAAAACACAGCATAAGAAGAATGTGCGCGCGCCGGAAAAAAATGGGCATGGCCACACTCCAGAAGGGGTGTGGCCACGCATCAGAAGGGGTGAGGCCACTGAAAATGGCCCACAGTGCCAGTTACATTGCCCCACAGTGCCAGATACAATGCCCCACAGTGCCGGATATATGCCCCACAGTGCCAGTTACATTGCCCCACAGTGCCAGATACAATGCCCCACAGTGCCGGATACATGACCCACAGTGCCAGTTACATTGCCCCACAGTGCCAGATACAATGCCACACAGTGCCAGTTACATTGCCCCACAGTGCCAGTTACATTGCCCCACAGTGCCAGTTACACTGCCCCACAGTGCTAAATACATGCCCCACAGTGCCAGTTACATTGCCCCACAGTGCCAGTTACACTGCCCCACAGTGCTAAATACATGCCCCACAGTGCCAGTTACATTGCCCCACAGTGCCAGTTACTCTGCCCCACAGTGCCAAATACATGCCCCACAGTGCCAGTTACATTGCCCCACAGTGCCAGTTACACTGCCCCACAGTGCCAAATACATGCCCCACAGTGCCAGTTACATTGCCCCACAGTGCCAGTTACACTGCCCCACAGTGCTAAATACATGCCCCACAGTGCCAGTTACATTGCCCCACAGTGCCAGTTACACTGCCCCACAGTGCCAGTTACATGCCCCACAGTGCCGGATACATTCCCCACTGTGCCAGATATATGCCCCACTGTGCCAGTTACATGCCCCACTGTGCCAGATACATGCCCCACTGTGCTCTCTCTCTCCCCCCCCCTCCCCCCCGGTCACTCACCGCTTGCTCTGATATGTGAGGGGAGGAGAGTGCAGCGCAGCGCCTCTCCTTCCCCTCACCGCTCCAGGTCTCCGTCGGCTGTGTGGCGCCGGTTCGTTAGCCAATCAGAGCTCGCGGACCGGCAGCCAATCAGGAGCCGGTCCGCAAGCTCTGATTGGCTAACGCCGCCGGAGACCGGACACAGCAGCGCAGCTGGCAGCGCTGCTAGGGCTTTCAGCGGCGGTGAGGGGAGGGAGAGACGATGCGCTCTCCTCCCCTCACATTTCGGCTTGACGGGGGCAAGTTGGGCATGATGCCCTGGCCGCCGGTGGCGCCCCCCCTCTCCTGGGCCTGCCAAGGCGTCCAGGGCACGTGCCCCACTCGCCCTACCCTAGATACGCCTCTGCTGGGGACAATCGCTATCTGGATGCGCAGCCAGACCGTCTGACTTCAGTTTTTACTTTATCAAAGGGGAAGACAGCCAGGACTAGTTAAGTTCTCAATGTACATGATTAAGATATAAATAGTGTGTGTGGGGGTGGAGGTGGCGCAGTGGCGTGCGGTGGGGTGAAGCAGGTGATGCAGATCCTTTCTTGTCATACTACTGTTTGCACCAGAGTTTTGACTATCTAAAGTATATGAAAAATACTAAGGGGTATATTCAATTAGCAGCGATAACGGACTTTTCGCGTGAAAAGTCCGTTTTTCGCGCAAAAAACCGGACTTTTCCCGCGAAACGCAATTACAGCCTATTCAATTTTCCTGGAAAATTTATCGGTGATCATTTTTTCACTAATTTCACTTCACCTACTCTGAAGCAGGTGAAAAATTGGGAAAAGTCACTATTTTAAGGTAAAAATGTTTGGATATGGTACAGAACTCCTGGGACACCCCCCTTAATGGCTAATTAGGTACGTTGAGGTTTTTAATTATTTTTAATTGGCCAATAATGACATGTCATTTTTGGGGTGAAAAAGTACAAAGTGATGGAAATTGGGGTTCAAGGTATGGGACAGGTATATTGGGGTGCTTTATGAGTGGGACAGGTGTTTTTAAGCTTGCAGATGGGAGTAATCGGTCTGTTTCCACTTTTTTTTTAAAGTACCCTAAAATGACCCAAATATATACTTATACCCATTTTCATGTACCCCAAATTTAATGAGAGCATTTATTTTGCTCAAAAAAACTTGCTTTCTATCATTTTTTTTGCATTTTTTTTAAAAATGCATATAACAGCCATTTCACACAATTTAAGTCCCCAAAAACTCTCTAATGTGATCTCTAACACACTTCTCTTCTGTTTTCCTATGTTAGTTTAGCATTTTTGGGGGTACTGACTGATTTCCCCATTTTCACCTGCACTTTTCACTGCAAGAATTTTCAGGTGAAACCCGTCTGGAATTAAATAGGTGGAAAAACGGAGCGTTTTCGCGGCAATTTTCGCCCGATTGCCGCGAAAAATTTTCGGGTGAAAAATTGCCGCGAATTTGCGGATAATTGAATACCCTAGAAAGAATATATTAGAAATACTGTGGGGTATATTCAATTAGCAGTGATAACGGACTTTTCCCGCGAAACGCAATCACAGCCTATTCAATTTTCCTGGAAAATTTATCGGTGATCATTTTTTCACTAATTTCACTTCACCTACTCTGAAGCAGGTGAAAAGTTGGGAAAAGTCACTATTTTAAGGTAAAAATGTTTGGATATGGTACAGAACTCCTGGGACACCACCCTTAATGACTAATTAGGCACGTTGAGGTTTTTAATTATTTTTAATTGGCCAATAATGACATGTCATTTTTGGGGTGAAAAAGTACAAAGTGATGGAAATTGGGGTTCAAGGTATGGGACAGGTATATTGGGGTGCTTTATGAGTGGGACAGGTGTTTTTAGGCTTGCAGATGGGAGTAATCGGTCTGTTTCCACTTTTTTTTAAAGTACCCTAAATTACCCAAATATATACTTATACCCATTTTCATGTACCCCAAATTTAATGAGAGCATTTATTTTGCTCAAAAAAACTTGCTTTCTAACATTTTTTTTTTTGCATTTTTTAAAAAAATGCATATAACAGCCATTTCACACAATTTAAGTCCCCAAAAACTCTCTAATGTGATCTCTAACACACTTCTCTTCTGTTTTCCTATGTTAGTTTAGCATTTTTGGGGGTACTGACTGATTTCCCCATTTTCACCTGCACTTTTCACTGCAAGAATTTTCAGGTGAAACCCGTTTGGAATTAAATAGGTCGAAAAACGGAGCGTTTTCGCAGCAATTTTCGCCTGATTGCCGCAAAAAAAATTTCGGATGAAAAATTGCCGCGACTTTGCGGATAATTGATTACCCTAGTGTATCTTCTTTGTATTATTCTAATCATTTTATAGTCAAAATTCTGGAGTGAAATGTCTACGGCAGGTGAGGCATTGCCCCCCCCTCCCCCCACTTCCCCGCCTATCTTTTCCACACATCTCTGATCAAAACTCACCAAATTTCCAGCATTATATGCTGCACCTGTGTATAATGCCCACATGTATATACTGCTGCACCTGTGTATAATGCCCACATGTATATACTGCTTCGCCTGTGTATAATACCCACATGTATATACCGCTGCACCTGTGTATAATGCCCACATGTATATACCGCTGCACCTGTATATAATGCCCACATGTATATAGTGCTGCTGCACCTGTGTATAATGCCCACATGTATATACTGCTGCACCTGTGTATAATGCCCACATGTATATACTGCTGCACCTGTGTATAATGCCCACATGTATATACTGCTTCGCCTGTGTATAATACCCACATGTATATACCGCTGCACTTGTGTATAATGCCCACATGTGTATACCGCTGCACCTGTATATAATGCCCACATGTATATAGTGCTGCTGCACCTGTGTATAATGCCCACATGTATATACTGCTGCACCTGTGTATAATGCCCACATGTATATACTGCTGCTCCTGTGTATAATGCCCACATGTATATACTGCTGTACCTGTGTTAAATACCCACATGTATATACTGCTGGACCTGTGTATAATATCCACATGTATATACTGCTGTACCTGTTTAATGCCCACATGTATATACTTCTGCTCCTATGTATAATGCCCACATGTATATACTGCTGAACCGGTGTATAATGCCCACATGTAAGAAGAGAAACGTTTCTGCACCAGATATAAATAGGTTCAGGGAAATATTGATCTATTAAATAAACTGTGTTGTTATTGGTACGTCAGCAATGTGATCAAGTGCCACCCTCCAATTTGAAACAGACTAAATAAATTTAGAAGAGAGAAAGATTGGATTTTTATTGGCTGCACATTTTCCCAAAATATAGTTAAAATATAACCTTTAATAGTACACTATGGGGCTAGCTAGAGCGAAGTATAAAATGAGTGAAAGAAATTGTGTGGCGTGATATAAAGAAATATTGTGTTGGGTGAATAAAGATAAATGTTAAAATGATTTAATGTGTCCTGTCTTTATTTCTTCATTATATGTTATGCATTATATTTTCAGTGACTGTGTATATATTCTTATCAGTCATACTATGCGGCATGTATTCAACAACTGTTAATCCAGTACAATATTGCTCTCTGCATGTCAGCTCTGCCAATTTCTATTCAATGATGAATGCTTCAGTCTAGAACTCTATATGGCGTCTCAGTGCTGTTCCTGTTGTAACGGAATTTCAGAATAATAGATACAAGTTGTTTATTTCTTGTCAGCCAATTGTATTTTATATGTTGGCTGTTCTTACTATGTAATGTACACTGATTTGTACAGATTATGGGGGTCATTCCAACCCGATCGCTCGCTGCAGTGTATCGCAGCGCAGCGATCGGGTCGAATCTGCGCATTCGCCAGCGCCGCAGTGCACCGGCGCATGCTTGGCGGCCGAAGGCCGTTATATTGTAGCGATCGCCTCCGCCTGATTGACAGGCAGAGGCGGTCGCTGGTCGGGAGGGGCTGGACGGAGGCGTTAAGGCGTGGCCGGACCGTTGGGGGGGTGGGCCACGGCGGCTGCGTGATGTCACATGCAGCCGCTGCGACCCGGGCAGCAAGGAGGTTCTCCCGGCCAGCCGCAGGAGCTGCGCTGGCCGGGAGTTACTCCTGAAATGCAAAAGCATCGCTGCTGTGCTGGGCGTCCCCCCGCATGTCTGAGTGCCTGATCGTAGCTACGATCAACTCGGAATGACCCCCTATATTCAACACTGTTGCCGAGTAGTGTATAATTTCAACCACTTATATCTGCCACTGCTATATTGCTGTTAAACATTCATATTATGTATTATACATTAGTATTTACATAACCTTTTATTTTAAAAGGAATACCGCATCTCTGTAATAGTATTATAAAAGTGCTTTATGCACTAATCATATTGCTTTTTCATTTTGGTGCAGATACAATAGTCACCAGCCCTTAGGCTTAAGGGTATAAGTTAGTGTATACTTAAAGGGGGGTACACACGGAGAGATCCGTGCTTAGAATTTAAGCAATCTGACTAGATTGCCTAGATTTTAAGCACGGATCTGCCGTGTGTATGCCCCCAGCGATAGCGATGCGCGGCCCCGTGTGTCGCTATATTGGTCTGCATGCAGGCTCAAGCTAGCGGGTCGCTCACTTCAGCACTGTGTGAAGTGAGCGGCCCCCCGTCGTCGCCCCCCCCCTCGCTCAGCACATTGCGCTGTGCTGAGCGGAGGGAGAGATGTGTGCTGAGTGGTCTGTGTAAAGGGGGGTACTCAAGTAGCGATCGCTGCTTAAAATCTGAGCAATCTGACTAGATTGCTTAGATTTTAAGCAGTGATCACTCCGTGTGTACCCCTCAGTGATAGCGATGTGCAGCCCTGTGCATCGCTATCGCTGGTGCTAGATTGGCCAATCTAGCAGGTCGCTCACTTCACCCGCTGGGTGAAATGAGCGCCCCCCCCCCCCGTCTCCCCCCACACGCTCAGCACACATCGCGTTGTGCTGAGCGGGGGGAGAGATTTGTGCTGAACGAACCGCTCAGCACACATTTCTCCCGAAATCGGCCCGTGAATACGGCCCTTTAAGATCGCTCTGCACACATCTCCCCAGTCAGTACTGGCCTTTAGTTTATTATTCTCAATATCTTAGAGAGATGCTTAACTGGTGTTCAGGCAGTAATCCTATCCATGGCACCTTTACATGTTATACAGTAAGGCAAGCAGAAGTCTCAGTGCATTAATTAGTCAAACCAAACTCCTATATTAATCACACTTCTAAATTGTCAGTATGTTTGTACAATGAGCTATTTTAAGCTTTATATTATTGCTGGTTAGACAATGGTGGGCGTCCCCTCCTATGGACAACAGTAGTTTTGTTTGCATAGGTTTTTTGAATGCAAATCTTGCTGCTCACTTCACTATCAAATCAGTGTGACCTTTCCTGTACGCTGAGCAGTGGCTCCATACAGTTATACATTAATGCCGGTTATAGACATTAAAAACATGATATAGCAGGACACATCATATGCCTATGAGCATTTTCGCTTTTTTGAAAGCTTTTTCAAGCCTGCAGGGGAAGGCAGATGTAACATGTGCAGAGAGGGTTAGATTTGGGTGGGGTGTTTTAAAACTGAAATCTAAACTGCAGTGTAAAAATAAAGCAGCCAGTATTTACCCTGCACAGAAACAATATAACCCACCCAAATCTAACTCTCTCTGCACATGTTACATCTGGCCCACCTACAGTGCACATGGTTTTGCCTATTAGCTAACAAATTTGCTGCTATGATCAGATCTGAATTAGGACCTTTGCTCATTCAGAGACGCAGTGCACATGTGGACCCATGGTATCAGTAGTGTAAGGGACATTCTTGGACTGTGACTGGGGGGTAACAGGGAGGTGGCTTTGCATACACACGGATATATAGCAGATGTGTTGCTGGAAGCAGTTGCATACAAAGACGCTGAACTGCTCACACAGAAGACCATACTCTGCAGCTGTCATAGGGCTGGTGCAAGTCTAGATGGTGCAACTGTTGGTGGTGTCTAGTGATGTCTGAATCTGTTGGTCTAAATCCATCTCTGAACCAGGCCCATTCTGTTTCCTTGAAAGTGGCTGCTGGTCACCTGTCAGACTAGAGCAGTGGTCCTCAAACTCGGTCCTCGGGACCCCAAACAGATCATGATTTTCAGGCCACTTGTGAATCTTTACAATGTGACTGGGTCCTTTTTAATATCGCCTATACCCAGCTAGGTGACCTGGAAAATGTCAGCTGTCAGGGCTCCTGAGGACTGGAGTTGAGAAACACTAAACTAGAGGAACAGTCAGTGGGTTTTTATACCAAATATTGACCAACTTTCTCCAGAGTGGCCTTGTTTTCCCCAAGCCCTGACAGTGCGCAGTTTTGTACCATATTGCCAGTGCCATAACAGGGCTATACAATGCTGGCCATGCCCCCAACCACGCTCCCTGAACAATGTCATTATGATGTCATGAAGGGGGCGAGGCCACTAGTACAGATAAGTGCTGCACTACCTGAGGGTGCCTGCCTGGAGTTTCTAAAGGACGCTCTGCCCGACACTGCAGCATAGATGCTGGATCCAGGGTGCCATTTTAGACCCCTGTGGCCACACTGCTTGCACAGCCCTAGTTACAGCCCTGCATATCACATATCTTCTGTACTGGGGCGTCTCTAAAGAGGAGGGGACCCGTGTGCAGACTCCGTATGTGGGCGCCCTCCTCTCCCGTAGCTGTTGCGCCGCTGCTAGCGCGCTGAGCGTGCTAGACTCTGGCACAGTACCAGAGTCTACAGCGCATGCGCAGGGCTCCGAAAAATAGCCGCTGCAACATTTTTCCGTTGTCCTGTGCATGCGCTGTAGACTCTAGCACTATGCCAGAGTCTCTAGTGGTCAGTGCGCTAGCAGCGGCGCGACGGCATTGGAAGAGGAGGGGGCCCACACACGGACAGCGATGGATGCTGGAAAGGTAAGTATAGGAGAAATGGGTGCACCCATTATAGGGGGTGATTCCGAGTTGTTCACTCACTTGCTGATTTTAGCAGCATTGCACACGCTAGGCCGCCGCTCTCTGGGAGTGAATCTTAGCTTAGCAGAATAGCGAACTAAAGATTAGCAGATTTGCTATTACATATTTCTTTGCAGTTTCTGAGTAGCTCCGGACCTACTCACAGATTGCGATCAGTTCAGTCAGTTTCGTTCCTGGTTTGACGTCACAAACACGCCCTGCGTTCGGTCAGCCACTCCCTCGTTTCTCCAGCCACTCCCGCGTTTTTCCCTGGCACGCCTGCGTTTTTCCGCGAACGCCGTGAAAATGCTGAGTTGCCGCCCAGAAACACCCACTTCCTGTCAATCACACTACGATCACTTCAGCGTGGAAAAAACGTAGTTCGCTCGTGAGTAAATCTACTAAGTTCTTAGTAAAATTACTAAGCGCATGCGCTCTGCGTATCATGCGCATGCGCATTTTCCACCTATTCGCAGCATAGTGAAAAATCGGCAACGAGCGAACAACTCGGAATGACCACCATAGATACGCCACTGCTTCTGTATTTGCTTTTATTAGGTCAATGGATGTATTAAATCTTTATAAATGAAGCTTTAATAAATGATACAAGAATCTTATTATCATTGGGACCACAGAGTACACAGGTCTACTGTAAGTCATATCCTTACCTGCAATGACCAGCTCTGTGCTTGCTCTGCTTGTGAATGTTCCATTGCTGGTGGTCACCCTGCAGCAGTAATGGGTGTAAGAAGAGCTGTCAGATCTATGTATGCGCAGTGAGACATCTGTGGGGAAACTGACCAGCGAATACCGGTCATCTCTGTGTCGCTGGTCTGATGTGTAGAGATTATATGTATTATATGTGCAAAGCTCATTGTCTCCTCTATACCAGGTAACGTTTTGTACTGCCCCTGTGACCTCCTGCGGGTAGTGACAGGGGATGATGACCTCTTCTCCCGGGACAGCTATCAGCTCATCCAGCTGAGATATGGACCTGTCACCTACAGAGAGAATACAATGGGTACTGATTAGCAGAGGGTCCATTTGGATTTCAGAGATTCCACCTGACAAATGGTTTCATGATCTGGTTCCGATTTCCTCAGAATTATACAAATAATTATCAGCCACCTGGAATGGGAGGCTCATCATCATCATCATCATCATCAGCAGCAGCAGCAGCAGATGTCACATGTCCACGGCCTTATATAGGGAGCTCACCGCACCTTGGTACTTACTCTTCCTGCACTCTACTTGAGGAAATGTCTGTGTCTCTCTGACAGTGACTATAAGGGGCACTATGGTTGGTGTAGTGGTTAGCATTACTAACTCACAGCACTGAGTTCTTTTGTTCAACTCTCACCATATATATGTGTGTGTCCATGTGATAGGGAACATAGGGGCTAATTCAGGTTGGATCGCAAATCTCGATCCAACCGGAATTTTTGCAATTGCCCCAGGTGTCCCGCAGTAAATGCAAATGCCTCGGCCTGATTGACAGGCAGAGGCATTTGCGGGGCGGAAATTCTCCATTTCAAAGGCAGAGATGGACCATTGCAGGGGGCGGTGGCTTATGAACGGAGAAATGGCGGCGGCACTATCGGGGTGGCGTCTCCGATCAAAAAGATGGTGGCAGGCCTCCTGCTATCGCAGCCAGGCTGCGCCAGCAGGAGGCTTCCCAAATTTATGCAACTGCGCACTAATTGCGGTGCGATCGCAATTAGTACATGGTCACAGATGAGGGGGGGAAGGTTAGCATGCTGGGTGGCCTTGCCCTGCGATGGGCGGCCCCCAGCATGCAAGTGAAGCGATTGCAAATTCAGCTAAAAAATCTGAATTTGCAATCCTTACTGAATTAGGTCCATAGGGCCATTTTCCGCGGGCACTGGCTGCAGTGAGTGTTCTAGCCAGTTGTCGGTATCTATGAGGGGGATGAAGAAGAGTGGATGTTTTCCCATTGGATGCACCGCTCTCTCTGAGTTCGTTTTTGATGATTTAATGATTTGTTAAGTTACTTCCGGTCACGGAAGTGACTTCTGGCCAGTTCTCCATAAATAACTCAGTACTTGCTTGTTGAGCTATACAGCCACAAGCATGATGCAACTTGAACCGTGTAAGTACACTGGTATATAGGCCCTCATTCCGAGTTGTTCGCTCGTTAGCTGCTTTTAGCAGCATTGCACGCGCTAGGCCGCCGCCCTCTGGGAGTGTATCTTAGCTTAGCAGAATAGCGAACGAAAGATTAGCAGAACTGCTACTAAATAATTCCTTGCAGTTTCTGAGTAGCTCCAGACCTACTCCTAGATTGCGATCACCTCAGTCCGTTTAGTTCCTGGATTGACGTCACAAACACGCCCTGCGTTCGGCCAGCCACTCCCCCATTTGCCCAGCCACTCCTGCTTTTTTACCTGGCACGCCTGAGTTTTTTTTAGCACACTCCCTGAAAACGGCCAGTTTCCGCCCAGAAACACCCACTTCCTGTCAATCACACAACGATCACTTCAACGATGAAAAATCTTAGTTCGGGCATGAGTAAATCTACTAAGTTTTGAGCAAAAATACTAGCCGCATGCGCACTGTGTACTATGCGCATGCGCATTTTTGCCTTAATCGCTCTGTAGAGAAAATCGTCAACGAGCGAACAACTCGGAATGACCCCCATTGTTTGGAGTTGTTTTATCTTAAGTATTTGATGTGGCCGTTATTAGAGTGGATATGTTTCTATTATAGAAGTCTGTATATGTACCCTTCCATCTGAGTGGCTGTATCCTTGCTGTAATGGATAAAAAAACAGGTAACTGCTACTGGTGGTGATGGTAGAGGTTTATTGACTGGTTGACTGTTAGAGGTGATTGTCTGTATTATATATCTACAGTGTCTGTCCTCTCCACATATGTTTATTATTTGTTTTCGGCAGCATGTTCGATGCTGAGTCCTTTGACATAAGCATTTCCACTAGATATGAGCGGGTTCGGTTCTCCGAGAACCGAACCCCCCCGAACTCCACGTGGTTTACACGGGTCTGAGGCAAGTTGTTCCCGCCTGACTCGGAAAACATGAACGAGGGAAAATGTCACCATCCCGCTGTCGGATTCTCGCGAGATTCGGATTCCATATAAAGAGCCTCGTGTTGCAGCCATTTTCACACGTGCATTGTAGAGAGAGCAGAGAGGACGTGGCTACGTTCTCTCAGTGGCAAATCTCAATATCAGTGCTCAGTATCAGCGTTTACTTATTGCTGCTCAGTAATACTAGAAGTGTGTCTCTCTTGTTCTGCATATTGCTGCTCAGTGTCAGTTCTCAGTTGTATCCTCATCAGTGCTCAGTACCACTGTCATTGTCTTGTGCTGCATTGTGGTGCTCAGTAATACTACAGTACATTACTAATATACTAGTCCAGTGTCTTGTGCTGCATCTTGCTGCTGTAGGGCGCTGTGGTAGTGTCCTGTCACTGTGCATAGGTCATCATCATTCTAGTCACAGTGGTATCTGGTATCTATCTAGTAGTATCTAATTCCAGACATTACCGCCGTCTAATTCCAGATATATTACTGGCATATAATTCCACACATTAAAAAATGGAGAACAACAATGTGGAGGGTAAAATAGGGAAAGATCAAGATCCACATCCACCTAGTGCTGAAGCTGCTGCCACTAGTTATGGCAGAGACGATGAAATGCCATCAACGTCGTCTGCCAAGGCCGATGCCAATGTCATAGTAGAGAGCATGTAAAATCCAAAAAGCAAAAGTTCAGTAAAATTACCAAAAATTCTAAATTAAAATTGTCTGAGGAGAAGAGTAAACTTGCCAATGCCAATATGCCATTTACGACACGGAGTGGCAAGGAACGGCTAAGGCCCTCTCCTAAGTTCCTCATGACTACTAGTTCAGCTTCACATGAGGATGGAAGCACTCATCCTCCCGCTAGAAAAATGGAAAGAGTTAGGCTGGCAAAAGCACAGCAAAGAATTGTGCGTTCTAAATCACAAATCCCCAAGGAGAGTCCAAATTTGTCGGTGGGTGCGATGCCTGACCTTCCCAACACTGGACGGGAAGAGGTGGCTCCTTCCACCATTTGCACGCCCCCTGCAAGTGCTGGAAGGAGCACCCACAGTCCAGTTCCTGATATTCAAATTGAAGATGTTACTGTTGAAGTACACCAGGATGAGGATATGGGTGTTGCTGGCGCTGAGGAGGAAATTGACAAGGAGGATTCTGATGGTGAGGTGGTTTGTTTAAGTCAGGAACCCGGGGAGACACCTGCTATCCATGGGATGATTAAGGCCATTGACATGCCTGGTCAAAATACCAAAAAAATCACCTCTTCGGTGTGGAATTATTTCAATAGAAATGCGGACAACAGGTGTCAAGCCGTGTGTTGCCTTTATCAAGCTGTAATAAGTAGAGGTAAGGACGTTAACCACCTCGGAACATCCTCCCTTATACGTCACCTGGAGCGCATTCATCAGAAGTCATTGACAAGTTCAAAAACTTTCGGTGACAGCGGAAGCAGTCCACTGACAACTAAATCCCTTCTTCCTCTTGTACCCAAGCTCCTGCAAACCACACCACCAACTCCCTCAATGTCAATTTCCTCCTTAGACAGGAACGCCAATAGTCCTGCAGGCCATGTCACTGGCAAGTATGACGAGTCCTCTCCTGACTGGGATTCCTCCGATGGATCCTTGAGTGTAACGCCTACTGCTGCTGGCGCTGCTGTTGTTGCTGCTGGGAGTCGATCGTCATCCCAGAAGGGAAGTCAGAAAACCACTTGTACTACTTCCAGTAAGCAATTGACTGTCCAACAGTCCTTTGCGAGGAAGATGAAATATCACAGCAGTCATCCTGTTGCAAAGTGGATAACTCAGGTCTTGACAACTATGTTGGTGTTAGACGTGCATCCGATATCCACCGTTAGACTTAGAGAATTGCTTATGGTAGTGTGTCCCCAGAGCCGGCCCTAGCCAATATGATGCCCTAGGCAAGATTTTGGCTGGTGCCCCCTAGCACCACTGCTGGTTCTGACTCTGACCTTGCACTTCTTTCCCAGAACCATCACCCCTCAGCCATAGCAGTCCTTATTTTGGTGTTTGTACCCCCTATATTTTAAATAGGAACAGTTTGCACATTTGGCGCACATCCCAAAAAGGGGTGTGTTTTTGCTGGCAAGGGGCATGGCCACACAATAGTAACCCCAATTCCAAATACGCCACACAGTACTGCACTTTATTCACATTTGATCATGCGATAGTTTCCAAAATTCATATTACATTACATCCCACAGTAGTATCACTTTACCTTATAAACGTTACTCCTCGCAGTAGAGCCCCTTATTCACATTACATCACACTGAATTGCTCCTTATTCACATTACACTACACTACACCATATTGCTCTTTATTCACATTAGATGACACAGTAGTGCCCTTTCTATACGCAACACCACGTAGAAGAGCACCTTAAACACAATTTTACACAGTAATGCCCCTAACTCATATGAGACACATTATTGTCCTTCTAAACATAATGTGCTTACACATTATGACAACCTTTATTAATGCCCTTTTACACATAATGTCCTTTACACATATGCCGCACATTATTAATGCCCTAATACACATAATGAAACACATAGTGCCCCCTACACATTTGCTGCACATTGTTAGTGCCCCTATACACATAATGACACATACAGTAGTACCCTGTTACACATACTGTATGCCACACATTATTAATGCCCTTATACACATAATGACACACACAGTGCCCCTTATAAATATGTTGCACATTATTAATGCATTTTTACATGACACACATAATGCTCCTTACACATATTCCGAACACTACTGCACAACCAACCCACTCACATGCACACAGCACTCACACTGCCGCTAACACTGTGACCTCTGCCTCTGCTTGGATACAGATGTGTCCTCATAAATCTTGCCTCAGTGCTAACGTCGGGCACATTTTTTAATGAAAATGCATTGTTATGTGGCTAGGATGCACAAGCAGCTTCTGCTGATTAAAATGATATACAGCATGCCTTTATACTGTGTGAGACTGTGGCTGTATCTGCATATGAAATGCTAAACAGAATATAGGCATGCCGCATATCATTTTAATCAGCAGAAGCTGCTGATGCCCCTGGGCATATCAAATGCCCTAGGCAATTGCCTAGTTTGCCAATAGCTATGGCCGGCTCTGTGTGTCCCCAGTACCAAATACCATCTAGGTTCCACTTCTCTAGGCAGGCGATACCGAGAATGTACACAGACCTCAGAATAAGAGTCACCAGTGTCCTAAAAAATGCAGTTGTACCCAATGTACACTTAACCACGGACATGTGGATAAGTGGAGCAGGGCAGACTAAGGACTATATGACTGTGACAGCCCACTGGGTAGATGTATTGCCTCCCGCAGCAACAACAGCGGCGACACCAGTAGCAGCATCTCGCAAACGCCAACTCGTTCCTAGGCAGGCTACGCTTTGTATCACCACTTTCCATAAGAGGCACACAGCTGACAACCTCTTACGGAAACTGAGGAACATCATCGCAGAATGGCTTACCCCAATTTGACTCTCCTGGGGATTTGTGATATCGGACAACGCCACCAATATTGTGCGTGCATTACATGTGGGCAAATTCCAGCACGTCCCATGTTTTGCACATACATTGAATTTGGTGGTGCATAATTTTTTTTAAAATGACTGGGGCGTGCAGGAGATGCTGTCGGTGGCCCCAAAATTGCGGCCCACTTTCGGCATTCAGCCACCGCATGCCGAAGACTGGAGCACCAGCAAACATTCCTGAACCTGCCCCGCCATCAGCTGAAGCAAGAGGTGGTAACGAGGTGGAATTCAACCCTCTATATGCTTCAGAGGATGGAGGAGCAGCAAAAGGCCATTCAAGCCTATACATCTGCCTACGATATAGGTAAAGGAGGGGGAATGCACCTGACTCAAGCGCAGTGGAGAATGATTTCAATGTTGTGCAAGGTTCTCCAACCCTTTGAACTTGCCACACGTGAAGTCAGTTCAGACACTGCCAGCCTGAGTCGGTCATTCCCCTCATCAGGCTATTGCAGAAGCAGCTGGAGAGATTGAAGGAGGAGCTAAAACGGAGCAATTCCGCTAAGTATGTGGGACTTGTGGATGGAGCCCTTCATTCGCTTAACCAGGATTCACGGGTGGTCAAACTGTTGAAATCGGAGCACTACATTTTGCCACCATGCTCAATCCTAGGTTTAAAGCCTACTTTGTATCTCTCTTTCCGGCAGACACAAGTCTGCAGATGTTCAAAGACCTGCTGGTGAGACACTTGTCAAGTCAAGCGGAACGTGACCCGCCAATAGCTCCTCCTTCATTTTCTACCGCCACTGGAGATGCTAGGAAAAGGATCAAATTTCTAAAACCACCCGCTGGCGGTGATGCAGGGCAGTCAGGAGCGAAAACTGACATCTGGTCCGGACTGAAGGACCTGCCAACGTTTACTGCATTAGGAGGAGGTGCAGGCCCTGACATGCCACAGGGAGCATTATGGGGTTGCTCCAAAGTAGGTAGCTCTTAGCTTAGACATATTGTAGCAAGGAGCCATTATCATGTGGCTCCTTGCTGGTTAATCTTAGACCCAGATTGGGGTAATGGAGGTGTGAGGTGTGGTGCCTCTGGACTGGCTGAGCTGGATGGCCTTAGTGTGGCATACCTTTACATTCTATTAACACTTTTCACTTATTAATTTCTTAACACTATTTCTCTATTTTAATTGCATTTCATTTTGTATCACTTTCTCTATAGCTTCGGCTTCCTAAATACTAATTTATTAACACTATAGTTTTTTCACTGGTATGCTATGCTGGGCGTTCTGGCTTATGCTGGTGTTTTGGGGTGCCACACCATGCACCTAGATATAGCGCTAGGGACCCCAAATATACAGAGACGCCTTGATGCGGCTTTGGGGCTTATTCACACATTTGAGCAAATATGTGTAACGAAGATCTCTGAATTCTATTATCATGTGGGATTTATATCTGGTTACGGTTATGATTCAGGGTGCTGGGGAAAACAAATGGCTTTTTTTTTCTTGCTTAGAAATACCCCTCCCTTTCGACCACCTGAATGACATCACTAAGCTAATTGAGCATCTACCAATATATATGTTTTGTTGTGAGAGGCAGAGAGGTTCCTGCATTAGGAGGAGGTGCAGGCCCTGACATGCCACAGGGAGCATTATGGGGTTGCTCCAAAGTAGATAGCTCTTAGCTTAGACATATTGTAGTAAGGAGCCATTATCATGTGGCTCCTTGCTGGTTAATCTTAGACCCAGATTGGGGTAATGGAGGTATGAGGTGTGGTGCATCTGGACTGGCTGAGCTGGATGGCCTTAGTGTGGCATACCTTTACATTCTATTAACACTTTTCACTTATTAATTTCTTAACACTATTTCTCTATTTTAATTGCATTTCATTTTGTATCACTTTCTCTATAGCTTCGGCTTCCTAAATACTAATTTATTAACACTATAGTTTTTTCAGTGGTATGCTATGCTGGGCTTTCTGGCTTATGCTGGTGTTTTGGGGTGCCACACCATGCACCTAGATATAGCGCTAGGGACCCCAAATATACAGAGACGCCTTGATGCGGCTTTGGGGCTTATTCACACATTTGAGCAAATATGTGTAACAAAGATCTCTGAATTCTGTTATCATGAGGAATTTATATCTGGTTACGGTTATGATTCAGGGTGCTGGGGGAAACAAATGGCATTTTTTTTTCTTGCTTAGAAATACCCCTCCCTTTCGAGCACCTGAATGATATCACTAAGCTAATTGAGCATCTACCAATATATATGTTTTGTTGTGAGATGCAGAGAGGTTCCTGCATTAGGAGGAGGTGCAGGCCCTGACATGCCACAGGGAGCATTATGGAAGTGCTCCAAAGTAGGTAGCTCTTAGCTTAGACATATTGTAGTAAGGAGCCATTATCATGTGGCTCCTTGCTGGTTAATCTTAGACCCAGATTGGGGTAATGGAGGTGTGAGGTGTGGTGCCTCTGGACTGGCTGAGCTGGATGGCCTTAGTGTGGCATACCTTTACATTCTATTAACACTTTTCACTTATTAATTTCTTAACACTATTTCTCTATTTTAATTGCATTTCATTTTGTATCACTTTCTCTATAGCTTCGGCTTCCTAAATACTAATTTATTAACACTATAGTTTTTTCACTGGTATGCTTCGCTGGGCTTTCTGGCTTATGCTGGTGTTTTGGGGTGCCACACCATGCACCTAGATATAGCGCTAGGGACCCCAAATATACAGAGACGCCTTTATGCGGCTTTGGGGCTTATTCACACATTTGAGCAAATATGTGTAATGAAGATCTCTGAATTCTATTATCATGTGGGATTTATATCTGGTTACGGTTATGATTCGGGGTGCTGGGGGAAACAAATGGCTTTTTTTTTCTTGCTTAGAAATACCCCTCCCTTTCGACCACCTGAATGACATCCCTAAGCTAATTGAGCATCTACCAATATATATGTTTACTGACATGTTGTCTACTGTCACTGCATATGATTCTCTCACCATTGAAAGAATGGTGGAGGATTATATGAGTGACCGCATCCAAGTAGGCACGTCAGACAGTCCGTACGTATACTGGCAGGAAAAAGAGGCAATTTGGAGGCCCTTGCACAAACTGGCTTTATTTTACCTAAGTTGCCCTCCCTCCAGTGTGTACTCCGAAAGAGTGTTTAGTGCCGCCGCCCACCTTGTCAGCAATCAGCGTACGAGGTTACTTCCACAAAATGTGGAGCAGATGATGTTCATCAAAATGAATTATAATCAATTCCTCCGTGGAGACATTCACCAGCATTTACCTCCAGAAAGTACACAGGGACCTGAGATGGTGGATTCCAGTGGGGACGAATTAACACTCTGTGAGGAGGGGGATGTACACAGTGAAAGGGGTGAGGAATCGGAGGATGATGATGAGGTTGACATCTTGCCTCTGTAGAACCAATTTGAGCAAGGAGAGATTGATTGCTTCTTTTTTTGGTGGGGGCCCAAACCAACCAGTCATTTCAGACCCTGTGGCTGAAATTATGGGTTTGTTAAAGTGTGCATGTCCTGTTTATACAACATAAGGGTGGGTGGGGGAGCCCAAGGACAATTCCATCTTGCACCTCTTTTTTTTTTTTTATCTTCGCATCATGTGATGTTTGGGGCCAATTTTTATAAGTGCCATCCTGTCTGACACTGCAGTGCCACTCCTAGATGGGCCAGGTGTTTGTGCCGGCCACTTGGGTCGCTTAGCTTAGTCATCCAGCGACCTTGGTGCAAATTTTAGGACTAAAAATAATATTGTGAGGTGTGAGGTGTTCAGAATAGACTGGAAATGAGTGGAAATTATGGTTATTGAGGTTAATAATACTATAGGATCAAAATTACCCCCACATTCTATGATTTAAGCTCTTTTTAAGGGTTTTTTGAAAAAAAAAACCACCCGAATCCAAAACACACCCGAATCCGACAAAAATTTTTAAGGGAGGTTTTGCCAAAACGCGTCCAAATCCAAAACACGGTCGCGGAACCGAATCCAAAACCAAAACACAAAACCCGAAAAATGTCCGGTGCACATCTCTAATATATATATATATATATATATATATATATACACACAGAGAAAACCACAGCACTCGCCACCCCAGAAGCGGGGCACAGCTATGCACTTACCACTCACAGGGAGGGGTGCATGTAACATAGCACTCTCCACCACAAAAGCGGGGTACACAGCTGTACTTACCACTCACAGGGCGGGGTGCATGTAGCCCATGACCTCATCGCTCTAAGAAATACAAACAAAAAACCCAACACTCACCAAAGTAAGCTCACTTATCCTCAACAATTCAATAAATAAATGATGGGGGTTTAGTTAGTGGATTGGCCAATGCACGGAAGCCTGCATACCGATCTCCAAGGTACCCCACCTTCATGCAGGTCCTACACTATCACAGGGACTTAAAACCTGACTACTTCACTGCTGTTACACACATCATCTGCCTGCTAGATTTAATGTGTACCAGCCACACCCTTTATGGCTTCTAAAGGTACACTAGTCACCTTTTGCACTGGCTCAGAGATGATTGCTAAGGAACAGCTGAGACAGGTTCAGGATATGCAGGCTTTACGATGGGGTTAATCTACGGTTAGCTCTTATTAACCATGGCCACTAGCTTTCTCATGCACCCCTGTGTGGACTTTATTATCCTGAACCTGTCTCAGCTGTTCCTTAGCAATCATCTCTGAGCCAGTGCAAGGTGACTAGTGTACCTTTAAAAGCCATAAAGGGTGTGGCAGGTACACATTAAATCTAGCAGGCAGATGATGTGTGTAACAGCAGTGAAGTAGTCAGATTTTGAGACTCTGTGATAGTGTAGGACCTGCATGAAGGTGGGGTACCTTGGAGATCGGTATGCAGGCTTCCGTGCATTGGCCAATCCACTAACTAAACCCCCATCATTTCGTGGACACCCACGAGTGGAAATAGTCCCTATTGGTCGGCATGCCGACCATCGGGATAGTGGGTGTCGGGAGGCTAAAGGAGGTCATGTGACCTTCGGTCACATGAATACCACCCTTCTATAAGGCTGGTACTGACAATGCTGTTCCGCAACAGCTGGTAACTCGGTAACACACAAATACACGCACACTTCTTAGTTAGCTGCCATGTGTGTGCTGCAGGGCTGGCTCTGGCTGCAAAATGCACCGGCCAGGTTTGCGGGTGGCGGGCTGTGGACGGCAGGCTTAGCCCCACCCACCTAATGGAGTTTGAACCAATAAATCCAAGGGACCCCACCTCGCCAGTCCAATCCTGCATACACCCGCCGTCCCTGTTAATCTGTCTTTGCTGCCTAACATGCTGGACTTCAAAGCCTCCCTGTGGTAGGAGTCCTAGACGTCCAAGCAGAGCAGGCACAGGCAGCATTGCAGCAGCTCCTGGCTCTGATCCTCAATCTATTTTAACTGCACCGCATGACTGGGTGCAGAGGGAGCGGCGGGCAATGGACTCCCCATAGCAGCTGCATCCCCTGAAGCCACGGTAGTTACGCCACTGTTTGTGTGCGACCATGAATTTGGCTCGAAATCATATGTCACACTCTATTGTGTTTGTCTGTTAATTCCCAATGTTGTTTTATAAGTGTTTGTCCAGCAAATGAGCGGAGCTATGACTGATAAATAAGTAAATGTGTAATATAATAAGAAGAGGGTCATGGCGACTGTGTTGGGACCACCAAGGCGTGCTTCTTGTTGATTTCCTCACCAACGGAAAAACTGTGAATTCTGACTGCAATTGTGACACACTGAGCCACTAACGGTTGGCAATTCATCGAAAATGATCTGGATTGCTGCGTACAGGTGACGTATTGCTGCACAATAATGCCAGGCCACACTCAGCCAGCTGCATGTGTTAGTGGTTGCTATTGGGAGGTAGTGAACCATTCTCCCTACAGTCCTGACCTGGCACCGAGTGATTTCCATCTCTACGGACCATAGAAGAAGCCCCTCGGAGGAAGGCGATACGTAGTCAATGGTGAAGTTCAGCAAGCCGTCATGTCCTGGCTTCAGGCTCTTGACACTGATTTCTTTGGGATGCGGTTATGTTACTGCCGCTCGGGATCTCGACGGTCTGCATGCTGACGCTGGAATCCCGAATGTTAAAAATGCCAGCAGATGAAATGCCGACCCACAGGGACTATTTCCACCCGTGGATGTCCACGACACCCATAGAGTGAAAAATAGAACCTGGGGAGAGCACACCGAGCCCGCAAGGGACTTTGTTGCATTCGACCCGCCGCCAGCATTCTGCTGCTGGGATCCTGGTATCGGCATTCTGACCATCGGGATCCCGGCAGATGGCATACCATACCCAACGCAATTCTTCTATGCCGGGATAGATGCCTTGGTGCACCATTGGAACAAGTGCTTAGTCCCATTACTTGTCTTATGTGGAAAAAGAATCTGTACTGAGGTCATAATACTGATTATATGGTATCCGGACTCTGGGTCGACACCCATTAGGTCAACACCCATTAATCGACAGTGACTAGGTCGACACTAGAACTAGGTTGACATGAACTAAGTCAACATGAGTTTTGCACATTTTTATTTTTTTATTAACTTTTCCATACTTTACGATCCACGTGGACTATGATTGGGAATGGTAACCTTGCCCGTAGCATGGTGAGCAAAGCGAGCTATGCAAGGAGACACGGTGCACTAATTGGGGTTCCCGGTCACTTTATGAAGAAAACGACACCAAAAAACCCATGAAAAACTCATGTCAACCTTTTTTCATGTCGACCTGGTTCATGTCGACCTAATGGCTGTGTTGACCTATTTCTAGTGTCAACCTAGCCACTGTCGACCAATAGGCGTCGACCTAAGGGTGTTGACCTAGACACTGTTGACCCTGAGTCCCATACCTGATTATACGTGTTCTGTATGTACGAGTTTAATACATTTACACAATGAGAGGTCTGTTATCTTATTTACTGAGCCACCCCTGTAAGATTGTTAGAGACTTCTGCAGATCTAGTAATGTACAGAGCGGAGATGTCTTCATTCTAAACAGTCAGTATCAGGATACTAAAGATATTGTTACTCTTACCTGTTGTATTCAGTAATAAGTAGACATATGGATTTAGCATAGATGTACAATATGTGGAATAGCTTGTTAGAGATAAATCCCTACCTGTGAATTGTAGAGAAGTCCCATACATATTTTTCCATCTATACTGGTAGCTATTGTGGAGATAAATACGAGACACTGTGCAGCAGATGATGGGACCATCCGACCTTCTCAGCCCAGTGATAGTGAGAGATTCTCTCCGCTTGTTATCCGGATCCTGCTCCCTGGAGACTCTCCCCTCATACTGGCCGGTACCATTCCCAGCAGCGTCAGTGATTTCCTCATCAGAAAGCTCACAGAATAATCTATCTGTCTTCCTCCAATGTACTCTGTACTGTATATACTCCCCCGGGTCCTCAGTATTGGTGATTGTACAGGGGATGGTGATGGACCCTTTCTCCACAACTGTCAGAGCTTTTGGCTGATGAACACAATGATGGCCTGAAGTCCAGCTGATCCCTGTAATGAGTCACAGACAGAGATTATCACAGGTGTTATAAAATATTATACTACTTTCTGCAATTGTGAATCAGCAGCAGCAGCAGTGTGTGTCAGTGTGCAATGTGTAACGGACATTGGCCCTCATTCCGAGTTGATCGCTCGCAAGGCGAATGTAGCAGAGTTACACACGCTAAGCCGCCGCCTACTGGGAGTGAATCTTAGCTTCTTAAAAGTGTGACCGATGTATTCGCAATATTGCGATCACAAACCTCGTAGCAGTTTTAGAGTAGCTTTAGACTTACTCTGCCTGTGCGATCAGTTCAGTGCTTGTCGTTCCTGTTTGACGTCACAAACACACCCAGCGTTCGCCCAGGCACTCCCACCGTTTCTCCGGCCACTCCTGCGTTTTTCCCGGAAACGGTAGCGTTTTCGGCCACACGCCCCTAAAACGCTGTGTTTCCGCCCAGTAACACCCATTTCCTGTCAATCACATTACGATCGCCGGAGCGATGAAAAAGCCGTGAGTAAAAATACTTTCTTCATAGTAAAGTTACTTGGCGCAGTCGCAGTGCGAACTTTGCGCATGCGTACTAAGCGGATTTTCACTGCGATTCGATGAAAAAGAACGAGCGAACAACTCGGAATGAGGGCCATTGTGTATGCACTGGCAGATTATTAGCCAAATACACAGAGGTGGTCATTCCGAGTTGTTCACTCGCAAGCTGCTTTTAGCAGCTTTGCACACGCTAAGCCGCCGCCTACTGGGCGTGAATCTTAGCTTCTTAAAATTGCGAACGAAAGATTAGCAATATTGCGATAAGACATCTCTGTGCAGTTTCTGAGTAACTTGAGACTTACTCGGCATCTGCGATCAGTTCAGTGCTTGTCGTTCCTGGTTTGACGTCACAAACACACCCAGCGTTCGCCCAGACACTCCTCCGTTTCTCCAGCCACTCCCGCGTTTTTCCCAGAAACGGTAGCGTTTTTTCGCACACTCCCATAAAACGGCCAGTTTCCGCCAAGAAACACCCACTTCCTGTCAATCACATTCCGATCACCAGAACGAAGAAAAAACCGTGAGTAAAATTCCTAACTGCATAGCAAATTTACTTGGCGCAGTCGCAGTGTGGACATTGCGTATGCGCACTAAGCGGAAAATCGCTGCGATGCGAAGAAATTTACCAAGCGAACAACTCAGAATGACCCCCATAGGGCCTGATACTGAGGTGGGTGTAAAGCATAAAAGAGCAAGTAGCTCTGCATCTGGCCAAACCACGCTGCTAATTCATTTATTATGTCTGCATGAAGGGTAAATACTTGCTGCTTTTGCATGTAGCCCCCAAATTTTAGCCTGTATGTAACCCTATTCAAGTTGGTAATTTGGATTATGATATTATTCAGCGTTTCAATATATAAGTGCCTCCACCCAAGCTTGAGTTTAATTTAGGCTTGCTTGGGAAAGCCTGTGAACACTAGCTATTGGTAACACTTACTCCGATTGTAATAACTATCATACCTTCACTGCTTGTTCTTCTTTTGTGGTTTCAGATCTTCCTGTGACAAGATCAACAGTACTCCCGTCCACTGGTATAGTATTGGTAAGTAGTAATACATGTAATGATATTAACACTCAACTAACTTATGTATATCATGTTTTGTTTTACTAATCCCTCAATGAATATGTAACAACAAGTATTATCATCACAATTCGTCTTGTAAGTATCAACAGTTACTGTATAATACAACTACTATTTGCATGCATTACAAAAAAATATTAAACCTGTAAAAAATGAAGGTGATGCATCAAATAATACCATCAACCTATGTACTCCCCCTACCAGATTGTCTTTCTGGCAGTCCATTAAAATTATCCCCAAAACTGGTCGACCTGAGTACTGCGTTGGTGCACAGTTGGGGCCCAAATGTAAGCTTTTTAAGTAACCGCGTGTGAATTGGATCCAGATCAATATTTCATCTAGATCAAGTGCGCAGTATTAATCCAATAAACCACCGTTGAACTCATCCGTATGTACTGTGGATCGTCTTCAATCAGTATATGCCATCAACCTGTAATGTTCTGAAGGCAATTCATCAGGGGTGCAGACCCTCCAACATGAGCCGCCCCACTAGGTACAAAATGCTCTGTTTCTGGACTTCCCTCTTAATGTATGATTTTCATCACCTGTGTTGAACTAGTTACATGATAAGAAGCTGTTTCTTCACAGGTGATGGCAATCATAAATTAAGAGGGAAGTCCAGAAACAGAGCATTTTGTACCTAGTGGGGCGGCTCATGTTGGAGGGTATGGGGGTGTATCAACCTATATCATCCGTTGTGAACCTCTATCTCCTTCCCACTACCACGGGGTGTTGATAGGAAGTAGTCAGCCCAGTATTACTGTAGTTCTTCCTTATTTTAGGTGACTACTAGTGTGATACACTGACTCAATATTATTACCTGTGCTCCAGAGAAGGATGATCCTAACTATCTGTATCAAATCACTATTAATGTCTCTCCTTATCTGGATATACTGCTGATTAGCCTCTAAACACAACTTTACGGCTTGCTTGTATGGAGGTGTAGTTTAAGGTCAATGAGGTATATGCAGTAGAAAGGTTAATGATACTGACAATCTAGGGTTGATGCACCAGCAGGGTCAGTTTATATTGCATCCGTGTGCGTTATAATAAATGTCAGTGCTATATGCAATCCAACAGTCTCTGAGTGCTTTATTTACTAATATCCACTAGTCGGTCTCACTGGTGCAGTTCATGTATACTTGTATACTGATTACCTACAGTCTGTATATCTCTTGAAGTGTAGATGCTATCTACTTCAATAAATAGATATACACTGAGTTCAGGGCTGACTTCGTAGCACTAGGAATATCACTCACTTTTATATACTGTAGGAGGGGACGACGATGACATCGGCTGATCCTCCCCCAACTCCTCCTGCTGGGCGGCAATAGTTGTGCTGATCCTATCCCTTCCAGACGGGTCAGATCTGATAGTGCCTCCCCCTATTGCTCCGGCCCTCCTACCTCCTCTCTACTTCGACTGTATGGCGTGTGCACGGCTGCTCTCCCTCCAACTTGTTGCAGCGATCTGGGATCTAGACAGCCATATATGGGTAAGTCTGCTCTCTTTTTTCCTCCCTGCAGCCAGCCGAGATACAGTTCTCACTGAATATGGTCTGGTATTTTCCCGTTCTCCATCGCGTATCGCTCCGGGGCTCCTGTCTGCATCACACCTCCTCAGCGTCAGCCCAGCTGTTTTTTTCTCCCCTTCTCAACTGTCACTATCCTTGCCCGCATGCTCCAGCTCTCCAGTCACGAGGGACAGTCTCTAGAAACTTCTCTCAACTGTCCACACGTGCAATATCCCTGCAGACTATGGATTAATATCAGGCACAATCATATATATATATATATATACTTTGCATTTAGGGTACATCCCCATATTATCACAGCAATTTACAATAAACATTACAATTATATATACACCCCTTTGTCTGTATTTGATACGGGCTACATTCTCCCCCTGGTGAGTACACACAGATCATAGATCCTAGTGAACCTCACCATCTAAAGTAATTTGACCTGACGCATACCCAAAATAGGGCCATGACATCACCATATTGGGATGCACAATAAGAGGAATTTCCGTGGGAATCCCTAGTTGCTCATAGGTGAGTATCTTTGGGGGCTTCCTGACCCTCTTTGGCCTAGGAGACATCAGTGGTGTATCTGCCAAATATCCTTCAGGGTCATCCATGGACACAGTTTCTTTTCTCACTCCCCAATCACCTTCAGTCCCCCCACCATTATCACTCTCATCATCCTCATATCCCCACCGTTGGGATGAGCTAACTATTTTGGGTTCCAACTTGTTATGATCAGGTTCGATACTACTATAGTCATTATCCCGATAATAATATCCAGGGGTATATTCTTCGGAATTACTTTCATTATCCACTCTTGTGATGATTTTATTCTTTATACTAGTATCAGATGTCAGGATATCCTGTTCATTAGAGCTGTCAATCTCCTCCCATCGTATATCCTGAGCAATGGGGAGCAAATGCTGTCTATGGTAAGTTACCATAGGCCCCTGTCCATCAGCTGCCATTAGTTGGTAAACTGGGATGTCTGGCAACTGCTTTATTACTATATAAGGGGTGGATCTCCATCTATTCCGCAATTTCTGCTTTCTTGGCAATCCTAGAGCTCGGATTAGGACTCTGTCTCCAGGCACCAATCGATTTTCCTTGACATGTCTATCAAATTGATTCTTGTTCTTTTCTCCCAATTTACATGCAGTCTCTGCAGCCATTTGATATGCTTCTTGAAGCTGCCGGCGTAGTTGCTTAACATAATCACTGTGGGAAGAGTGAGTGGCTGTATTGATTCGGGTTCCTAAGCAAACATCTATCGGCAATCTAGCCTCTCTGCCGAACATGAGGAAGTAAGGAGTATACCCTGTGGCTTCATTCTTAGTGCAGTTATATGCATGCACTAACGGGGCCACATATTGGCGCCATTTATATTTCCGATGTGAGTCCAATGTCCCTAACATGTTCAATAAAGTTCGATTGAACCTTTCGGGCTGAGGGTCTCCTTGAGGGTGGTATGGGGTAGTGCGAGATTTCGTGATCCCACAGCTCTGACACAGCTCTCGAATCAATCGACTCTCGAATTCCCGGCCTTGATCTGAATGAATCCTAGCAGGTAAACCGTAGTGCACAAAAAACTTTTCCCACAGCGTCTTAGCTACTGTTAATGCCGTTTGATTAGCGGTTACATATGCCTGCGCATACCTAGTAAAGTGGTCAGTTACTATGAGTATATGGCAATCTGGTTTTCCGGGTCCATCAAGGGTAAGGAAATCAACACATATTAAATCCATGGGTCCTGAACTAGTTATATTGATCATTGGGGCAGCATGAGCAGGAAGTGTTTTCCTGAGAATGCAATTCCCACAGGTTCGACAGAAGTGATCTATGTCTTGATTCATGTAGACCCAGAAAAACCTATCCGATACTAAACCTTGGGTCTTTTCATATCCCAGGTGTCCATGCTGATCATGTAAGGATGCCAACACCAATTGTTTATATTTTGTAGGCAGTATGATCTGCATTTTGATATTTCCATCCAATTTACTAACTTTTCTATATAACACTCCCTTCTTCACAATCAACCTCTTTATTTGTCGCAATAAAGCTTTGGCCTTGGGAGACAACTGTGAACGGCAAATGCGTAGGTTAGGATCTTCCAGTTGCCGAATAAGGGGGAATATATCTGGGTCACTTCTTTGATCTTTAACCAGCTGTTCAGATGTTACCATCCCCAATCCTTCCATTTCAATTTGGCCTAACCAGCAATAGGATGGAGGTATAGCTAACTCTGAAGCTCCGGTAGTGATGATTGCAGCCATATCACTATTTCTATCTAAACTAATATACTGACACAAGCCTCTCACCGCTGCCGCCGGCACTTCAACCCACTCTTCTATATAGTCCTGTGATTCTTCATGTGGCATCCGGGACAAGGCATCAGCATCCTGATTATTTACCCCAGGGCGGTACTTTATGGTAAAGTCATAATTGGTTAATGCGGCCAGCCATCTGTGACCAGTAGCATCCAATTTGGCCGATGACTGTATATAAGTTAGGGGATTGTTATCTGTTTGTACCAGAAATTGAGCACCATAAAGATAATCATGAAATTTCTCGCTAACTGCCCATTTCAGTGCCAGAAACTCCAACTTATGAACCGGATAGTTGCGTTCACTGATGGCTAGCCCTCTGCTGACATAGGCAATAGGCCTCAATTGTTGTTCCTGCCTTTGATATAATACTCCTCCAAGACCTTCAAACGAAGCGTCTATATGCACCTCGTAAGGCAAATCCGGCCGAGCATATGCCAACACCGGAGACTGAGTTAGACGTTCCTTCAAATTGATAAAGGCTTCTTCACACTGAATGGTCCACCTATTCCCAAACGACTCCCTGGGTTTGTAGTATGTAACTTCTCGCCTGTTATACCGGTTGGTGGTAACAGGCGGATATCCTCTAGTTAGATCTGTTAAGGGTTTAGCCACCTTGGAGTAGTGTGGGACAAATTTCCGGTAATACCCGCAGAATCCTAAAAAAGATCTTAATTCTTTTAAATTGTCCGGTCTGGGCCAGTTTTTTACTGTGGCCACTTTATCCGGGTCTGTAGATATACCTTGTCGACTCACAATATGTCCCAAGTATTTGACAGATGATCTACACAATTTACACTTTTCTATTGATAACTTTAGCCCTCTAGCATGTAGTCGATCCAGTACTTTGAGTAATCTTTCATTGTGCTCCTCCAAATCTTTGCCAAATACAATAATGTCGTCCAGGTACACCAACACCTCACGGTAACACATGTCACCGACAGTTTGTTCCATAGTTCTTTGGAACGTGGCTGGGGCGCCTTTTATTCCTTGGGGCATCTTCAAGAACTCAAAGAATCCTATGGGACAAATGAACGCTGTCTTGGCCCTATCACCCTCACTCATTGGTATCTGATAATATCCACACCGTAAATCAAGAACAGAGAACCACTTACTCCCATGGAGGCAATCCAATGCTTCGTCCACTTTTGGCACCGTGTATTGATCCGGTACAGTCCTACTATTCAGAGTGCGATAATCTATACATAGACGAATTTCTCCACTCTTCTTTCTAGCAACCACTATAGGTGAGGCATACTGGCTCTCTGAATCAGCTATGACATTGTTTTCTAGCAAATCACGAAGATGCGCCCTCACATCCTCGAAATCAGCGGGGGCCAATCTGCGCGATCTTTCCCTAAATGGTGTATTATCAGTCAATTTAATGTGGTGTTCCACCCCAGAGGCCGTCCCTAAGTCCCAGTCACTTTTGGAAAACACCCCTTCTCGTAGAAGTAGCTGCTCCATTAATATTTGTTTATTGTCACTATCGATGTCACTTCCTTTGAAACACGAGGAGATAGTCCCGATGGTGGATATTCGGGTGACCTCCTGAGGGAATTCAGCATTATCTATGTTAGACCGGCTGTCTATTCGGTGACACCTTGTTCTATCCTGATCTATGGAATTACTGTAATCTACATGGTTCCCTCGTTCTTGTTTCTCACACCACTTCCCGAGATTTCTGAACATATGGGTGTTGGTTCCCACAATAGCTGAAAGTTGACCATTATCCCCTGGTGAATCAGGGCATACCAAAGCGACAAGCAATACAGACTCATTTGGGGTAATGAGTCCTGGTTCTAAGGTGATATGTGTTACTATATAGCCCAGATAAGGATATTTCTGCTCGCTTAGGCCCCAAACAGTGAGCCCACTAAGGGGTTGTATAGGTACATCCAATAAATTCTCCCGATACCACGAGTCGAATACAATTGACACCTGGGATCCACTATCCATCAGCACCATACAATCATGACCATTTATCAGTGCTTTTACCAGTGGTGCCTGCCCCATTAGCTGATCAGGGATAGTATCGGACCATTGGGCACTCCCCATTGCATGCACATGTATTATTGGGGAGCCTGTGAGGGGTTCACAGTACTCCCGTTGGAGTTTTCCAACTGATTATTTCGTGCCTGACCAAAGGTCTGGGATATTCCTCTCCTATCCATGGCCGTCACTGGACATTCAAATGATCGGTGTCCTGGCTGTCCACAGCTATAACATATTATGTGACCTCTACTGCCACTTCCACGATTCCTTCCTCTACCCGACTCTGATGGCCAGGAGGACCTAGATCTAGCTTGGCTTTGAAGAGCGATCAATTGATCTAATTTTTTATTTTGTTCCTCTAACAATTTGAACAATCTGTCATCTATAACTGTAGGTGTCGGAGTAGGTATTATAGCTTTAATCCGCTTAATAGTTTTCTCTCTGGTCTCTATCTGCACCTCCTCTAGCTTAACTTCTTTTACTAATTCAGTCAATGTAGGGGGGGTCCCAGACGTACGTGTACACCTAAGCCGTTGGGCCACGGGGTTGTTGGTCAAAGCTCCTTTCAGTACTTGTTTCATTCGGCTCTCATCCACGGTATCCTTAGCTATACCTCCTTTTTCAACAATTTGGTATATCAACCTATCAACTCTGTAAATATACTGCGTCAGTGTTTCCCCAGGCTCCTGATATGTTCGATGTAGTCTAGCTAACAAATCGCCTACATCTTCCAGGGTACCGTAGGAGAAATCTAAGGCTTCAATGTAATCTTGAAGGGTAGCCGTTGATTTACTGCGTCGAGTGGCCTGGATCACCCGCATAGCAGGTCCCCAAAGACTTTCTACTATGCGCTGCTTCTTGATGTGTTCCGGGCATTGCCACTCTTCCGAGTGTTGAATAGCCGCTTCTCGCCAGGTATCATAGGTCTCTTCTCCGGCTGGAACCGGTGAAATCCCTGAAAATATCCTTAATCTACGATAGCCACCCTCATAGTGCCATCTCTCTAGTTGGCTGACCATCTTATCTACCATCGTTTCAACCCCGGTTCCACTGGATTCCACGGTAATTTCGATGGGTGCCGAAGTGGCTATAGTCGGGTGGGAGCACTCCCTCATAGCTGAAGCTCCATTACCCCTATCTTCCTCAGAAGTGACTTCTTCTTCCATACTAACTGGCCATAGCAATTGAATCTTTCCCCCAGGGACACCTTCCACCACCAACATACTTGGTATTAAGGTTGGATCTAAGGGTAGTCTATTGCTCATCAACAGCGCGAAGGTGTCTCCAGTCTTCCCTTTCCACCGATCTACCATACATGGATGGCTAATGCCATATAACTTTCCTACAGCCCGAATGGCTGTTTCATCATTGATCATAGATAGTTTTCCCACTAACCCAAAACTACATAAGGGTTCTACCTCCTTTTCCCTACACCACCTATAGATATCAGCACTGGTCACCTCTTCCATAGCTTTTCCTTTATTGTGGTAGGTAAGTACCTTATTTATCCTTGGTATTTAGGATCTCAGCAGTGCCTCCATAAATGTAACCCTATTCAAGTTGGTAATTTGGATTATGATATTATTCAGCGTTTCAATATATAAGTGCCTCCACCCAAGCTTGAGTTTAATTTAGGCATGCTTAGGAAAGCCTGTGAACACTAGCTATTGGTAACACTTACTCCGATTGTAATAACTATCATACCTTCACTGCTTGTTCTTCTTTTGTGGTTTCAGATCTTCCTGTGACAAGATCAACAGTACTCCCGTCCACTGGTATAGTATTGGTAAGTAGTAATACATGTAATGATATTAACACTCAACTAACTTATGTATATCATGTTTTGTTTTGTTTTACTAATCCCTCAATGAATATGTAACAACAAGTATTATCATCACAATTCGTCTTGTAAGTATCAACAGTTACTGTATAATGCAACTACTATTTGCATGCATTACAAAAAAAATATTAAACCTGTAAAAAATGAAGGTGATGCATCAAATAATACCATCAACCTATGTACTCCCCCTACCAGATTGTCTTTCTGGCAGTCCATTAAAATTATCCCCAAAACTGGTCGACCTGAGTACTGCGTTGGTGCACAGTTGGGGCCCAAATGTAAGCTTTTTAAGTAACCGCGTGTGAATTGGATCCAGATCAATATTTCATCTAGATCAAGTGCGCAGTATTAATCCAATAAACCACCGTTGAACTCATCCGTATGTACTGTGGATCGTCTTCAATCAGTATATGCCATCAACCTGTAATGTTCTGAAGGCAATTCATCAGGGGTGTATCAACCTATATCATCCGTTGTGAACCTCTATCTCCTTCCCACTACCACGGGGTGTTGATAGGAAGTAGTCAGCCCAGTATTACTGTAGTTCTTCCTTATTTTAGGTGACTACTAGTGTGATACACTGACTCAATATTATTACCTGTGCTCCAGAGAAGGATGATCCTAACTATCTGTATCAAATCACTATTAATGTCTCTCCTTATCTGGATATACTGCTGATTAGCCTCTAAACACAACTTTACGGCTTGCTTGTATGGAGGTGTAGTTTAAGGTCAATGAGGTATATGCAGTAGAAAGGTTAATGATACTGACAATCTAGGGTTGATGCACCAGCAGGGTCAGTTTATATTGCATCTGTGTGCGTTATAATAAATGTCAGTGCTATATGCAATCCAACAGTCTCTGAGTGCTTTATTTACTAATATCCACTAGTCGGTCTCACTGGTGCAGTTCATGTATACTTGTATACTGATTACCTACAGTCTGTATATCTCTTGAAGTGTAGATGCTATCTACTTTAATAAATAGATATACACTGAGTTCAGGGCTGACTTCGTAGCACTAGGAATATCACTCACTTTTATATACTGTAGGAGGGGATGACGATGACATCGGCTGATCCTCCCCCAACTCCTCCTGCTGGGCGGCAATAGTTGTGCTGATCCTATCCCTTCCAGACGGGTCAGATCTGATAGTGCCTCCCCCTATTGCTCCGGCCCTCCTACCTCCTCTCTACTTCGACTGTATGGCGTGTGCACGGCTGCTCTCCCTCCAACTTGTTGCAGCGATCCGGGATCTAGACAGCCATATATGGGTAAGTCTGCTCTCTTTTTTCCTCCCTGCAGCCAGCCGAGATACAGTTCTCACTGAATATGGTCTGGTATTTTCCCGTTCTCCATCGCGTATCGCTCCGGGGCTCCTGTCTGCATCACACCTCCTCAGCGTCAGCCCAGCTGTTTTTTTCTCCCCTTCTCAACTGTCACTATCCTTGCCCGCATGCTCCAGCTCTCCAGTCACGAGGGACAGTCTCTAGAAACTTCTCTCAACTGTCCACACGTGCAATATCCCTGCAGACTATGGATTAATATCAGGCACAATCATATATATATATATATATACTTTGCATTTAGGGTACATCCCCATATTATCACAGCAATTTACAATAAACATTACAATTATATATACACCCCTTTGTCTGTATTTGATACGGGCTACATGTAATTTAGATCTGAATTTGGACACGCCCCTTCCTAATCTAAGGGCTTTATTTACAAAGCAGTGACTTTTATTAACCATCGCTTCCCGACAGGTTGGAGGTGAAACTTTGAAACTAAGGTCCTCATTCCGAGTTGATCGCTCGATAGCTGCTTTTTGCAGCATTGCACACGCTAAGCCGCCGCCCTCTGGGAGTGTATCTTAGCTTAGCAGAATAGCGACCGAAAGGATCGCAGCGCTGCTACAAAAAAAGATTGCGCAGTTTCTGAGCAGCTCCAGAACTACTCCTAGCTAGCGATCACTTCAGACTGTTTAGTTCCTATTTTGACGTCACAAACATGCCCTGCGTTCGGCCAGCCACGTCTGCGTTTCCCCAGGTACGCTTGTGTTTGTATCTGGTACGCCTGCGTTTTTCCACACACTCCCCGAAAACAGTCAGTTACCTCCCAGAAATGCCCACTTCCTGTCAATCACTGCGGCCAGCAGTGCAACTGAAAAGCGTCGCTAGAACTTGTGTGAAACTGCATCGGCTGTTGTGAAAGTACGTCACGCATGTGCATTGCGCCGCATACGCAGAAGTGACGCTTTTTTACCTAATCGCTGCGCTGAGATCGAAAACAACTAGCGAACAACTCGGAATGACCACCTAAGTCCACCATGTTCATACTAAGGGGGTAATTCCAAGTTGATCGCAGCAGGATTTTTGTTAGCAAATGGGCAAAACCATGTGCACTGCAGGGGAGGCAGATTTAACATGTGCAGAGCGAGTTAGATTTGGGTGGAGTGTGTTCAATCTGCAATCTAATTTGCAGTGTAAAAATAAAGCAGCCAGTATTTACCCTGCACAGAAACAAACTAACCCTCCCAAATCTAACTCTTTCTGCACATGTTACATCTGCCCCCCCCTGCAGTGCACATGGGCCCTCATTCCGAGTCGTTCGCTCGTTATTTTTCATCGCATCGCAGTGAAAATTCGCTTAGTACGCATGCGCAATGTTCGCACTGCGACTGCGCCAAGTAATTTTGCTATGAAGAAAGGATTTTTACTCACGGCTTTTTCTTCGCTCCGGCGATCGTAGTGTGATTGACAGGAAATGGGTGTTACTGGGCGGAAACACAGCGTTTTAGGGGCGTGTGGATAAAAACGCTACCGTTTCCGGAAAAAACGCAGGAGTGGCCGGAGAAACGGGGGAGTGTCTGGGCGAACGCTGGGTGTGTTTATGACGTCAAACCAGGAACGACAAGCACTGAACTGATCGCAGATGCCGAGTAAGTCTGAAGCTACTCTGAAACTGCTAAGTAGTTTGTAATCGCAATATTGCGAATACATCGTTCGCAATTTTAAGAAGCTAAGATACACTCCCAGTAGGCGGCAGCTTAGCGTGAGCAACTCTGCTAAATTCGCCTTGCGAGCGATCAACTCGGAATGAGGGCCATGGTTTTGCCCATTTGCTAACAAAAATCCTGCTGCGATCAACTTGGAATTACACCCTAACTGTGAGCACTGTCAAGGGCATAGCTACTATAGGTGCAGACAGTGCAGCTGCTATGGGGTTGAGAGGGGCCCTTTTTATCTGTCAAAGTTACATATGTTATATACAGATTTCATAATTCGGTGGTACATGGGGCACATACAAATATTTGCCTTGGATCCTGCAATCTTTCTAGTTACGCAACTTGACCTGTTCATTGTAATGTGATAGAAAATTAACTGGAGGGGAATTATAATGTTGCATACTTTGAACTGGGGCCCTGAAATGTGGCACAATATAAAGTGAAGGCACTGTATTGTGACATAATATGAGCTGGGGACACTGTATGTCATAAGGTGATTTGGTACTGTGTGGCATAATGTATAGAGCACTACTATGGTCCAGAAAATGAACTAGGGCATAAAATTAGCAACTGCTGTGGAGAAGTGTCTCTCTAGAAGCATTTGGGTAGGGGCCCCTTCAAACTGTGGCTATGGGGCCCGCAAAGTTTTGGCTACACCCCTGAGCGCTGTTTTAAATTTTCACCTCCAAACCACTGGGAAGTGATGGCTTACAAAAGCCTCTGGTTTGTACTAGTGATGAGCGGGTTCGGTTCCTCGGGATTCGAACCCGCCCAAACTTCACCCTTTTTTGCACGGTTCCGAGCAGACCGGATCCTCCCGCCTTGCTCGGTTAACCCAAGCGCGCCCGAACGTCATCATCCCGCGGTCGGATTCTCGCAAGATTCGTATTCTATATAAAGAGCCGCGCGTCGCCGCCATTTTTCACTCGTGCATTGGAGATGATCGTGAGAGGACGTGGCTGGCGTCCTCTCAGTTTCTATGTTCAGTGTGCTGCAAATATCTGTGCTCAGTGTGCTGCAAATATCTGTGCTCAGTGTGCTGCAAATATCTGTGCTCAATGTGCTGCAAATATCTACGTTCTCTGCCTGAAAAACGCTCCATATCTGTGCTCAGTGTGCTGCATATATCTGTGCTCACACTGCTTTATTGTGGGGACTGGGGACCAGCAGTATTATATAGGAGGAGTACAGTGCAGAGTTTTGCTGACCAGTGACCAGTGACCACCAGTATTATACGTTCTCTGCCTGAAAAACGCTCCATATCTGTGCTGCATTGTAGTATATATAGTAGTAGTACAGTGCATAATTTTGCTGACCACCAGTATATAATATATAGCAGTACGGTACAGTAGGCCACTGCTCTACCTACCTCTGTGTCGTCAAGTAGACTATCCATCCATACCTGTGGTGCATTTAAGTTTTGCACAGTATATATATAGTAGGAGGACAGTGCATAATTTTGCTGACCACCAGTATATAATATATAGCAGTACGGTACAGTAGGCCACTGCTCTACCTACCTCTGTGTCATCAAGTATACTATCCATCCATACCTGTGGTGCATTTAAGTTGTGCGCAGTATATATATAGTAGTAGGATAGTGCATAATTTTGCTGACCACCAGTATATAATATATAGCAGTACGGTACAGTAGGCCACTGCTCTACCTACCTCTGTGTCGTCAAGTATACTATCCATCCATACCTGTGGTGCATTTAAGTTGTGCACAGTATATATATAGTAGTAGGACAGTGCATAATTTTGCTGACCACCAGTATATAATATATAACAGTATGGTACAGTAGGCCACTGCTCTACCTACCTCTGTGTCGTCAAGTATACTATCCATTCATACCTGTGGTGCATTTAAGTTGTGCACAGAATATATATAGTAGTAGGACAGTGCATAATTTTGCTGACAACCAGTATATAATATATAGCAGTACGGTACAGTAGGCCACTGCTCTACCAACCTCTGTGTCGTCAAGTATACTATCCATACATACCTGTGGTACATTAAAGTTGTGCGCAGTGTATATAAACAGTAGTAGGACAGTGCATAATTTTGCTGACCACCAGTATATAATATATAGACGTACGGTACAGTAGGCCACTGCTCTACCTACCTCTGTGTCGTCAAGTATACTATCTATCCATACCTGTGGTGCATTTAAGTTTTTGCGCACAGTATATATAGTAGTAGGCCATTGCTATTGATATATTACTGGCATATAATTCCAGACATTAAAAAATGGAGAACAAAAATGTGGATGGTAAAATAGGGAAAGATCAAGATCCACTTCCATCTCGTGCTGAAGCTGCTGCCACTAGTCATGGCCGAGACGATGAAATGCCATCAACGTCGTCTGCCAAGGCTGATGCCCAATGTCATAGTAGAGAGCATGTAAAATCCAAAAAGCAAAAGTTCAGTAAAATGACCCAAAAAAAATCAAAATTAAAAGCGTCTGATGAGAAGTGTAAACTTGCCAATATGCCATTTACGACACGGAGTGGCAAGGAACAGCTGAGGCCCTGTCCTATGTTCATGGCTAGAGGTTCAGCTTCACATGAGGATGGAAGTACTCATCCTCTCGCTAGAAAAATGAAAAGACAAGATGGCAAAAGCACAGCAAAGGACTGTGCGTTCTTCTAAATCACAAATCCCCAAGGAGAGTCCAATTGTGTCGGTTGCGATGCCTGACCTTCCCAACACTGGACGGGAAGAGGTGGCGCCTTCCACCATTTGCACGCCCCCTGCAAGTACTGGAAGGAGCACCCGCAGTCCAGTTCCTGATAGTCAAATTGAAGATGTAACTGTTGAAGTACACCAGGATGAGGATATGGGTGTTGCTGGCGCTGAGGAGGAAATTGACAAGGAGGATTCTGATGGTGAGGTGGTTTATTTAAGTCAGGCACCCGGGGAGACACCTGTTGTCCGTGGGACGAATATGGCCATTGACATGCCTGGTCAAATTACAAAAAAAATCACCTCTTTGGTGTGGAATTATTTAATTATTTTAACACAAATGCGGACAACAGGTGTCAAGTCGTGTATCGCCTTTGTCAAGCTGTAATAAGTAGGGGTAAGGACGTTAACCACCTCGGAACATCCTCCCTTATACGTCACCTGGAGCGCATTCATCAGAAGTCATTGACAAGTTCAAAAACTTTAGGTGACAGCGGAAGCAGTCCACTGACAACTATATCCCTTCCTCTTGTAACCAAGCTCCTGCAAACCACACCACCAACTCCCTCAGTGTCAATTTCCTCCTTACACAGGAAAGCCAATAGTCCTGCAGGCCATGTCACTGGCAAATCTGATGAGTCCTCTCCTGTCTGGGATTCCTCCGATGCAACCTTGAGTGTAACGCCTACTTCTGCTGGCGCTGCTGCTGTTGTTGCTGCTGGGAGTCGATCGTCATCCCAGAGGGGAAGTCGGAAGACCACTTGTACTACTTCCAGTAAGCAATTGACTGTCCAACAGTCCTTTGCGAGGAAGATGAAATATCACAGCAGTCATCCTGCTGCAAAGCAGATAACTCAGGCCTTGGCAGCCTGGGTGGTGTCAAACGTGTTTCCGGTATCCACCGTTAATTCACAGGAAACTAGTGACTTGCTTGAGGTACTGTGTCCCCGGTACCAAATACCATCTAGTATCCATTTCTCTAGGCAGGCGATACCGAGAATGTACACAGACCTCAGAATAAGAGTCACCAGTGTCCTAAAAAATGCAGTTGTACCCAATGTCCACTTAACCACGGACATGTGGACAAGTGGAGCAGGGCAGACTAAGGACTATATGACTGTGACAGCCCACTGGGTAGATGTATTGCCTCCCGCAGCAACAACAGCAGCGGCGGCACCAGTAGCAGCATATAGCAAACGCCAACTCGTTCCTAGGCAGGCTACGCTTTGTATCACCGCTTTCCATAAAAGGCACACAGCTGACAGCCTCTTACGGAAACTGAGAAACATGATCGCAGAATGGCTAACCCCAATTGGACTCTCCTGGGGATTTGTGACATCGGACAACGCCACCAATATTGTGCGTGCATTACATGTGGGCAAATTCCAGCAAGTACCATGTTTTGCACATACATTGAATTTGGTGGTGCAGAATTATTTAAAAAATGACAGGGGCGTGCAAGAGATGCTGTCGGTGGCCCGAAGAATTGCGGGCCACTTTCAGCATTCAGCCACCGCGTGCCAAAGACTAGAGCACCAGCAAACACTCCTGAACCTGCCCTGCCATCATCTGAAGCAAGAGGTGGTAACGAGGTGGAATTCAACCCTCTATATGCTTCAGAGGATGGAGGAGCAGCAAAATGCCATTAAAGCCTATACAGCTACCTACGATATAGGCAAAGGAGGGGGAATGCACCTGAATCAAGCGCAGTGGAGAATGATTTCAACGTTGTGCAAGGTTCTGCAACCCTTTGAACTTGCCACACGTGAAGTCAGTTCAGACACTGCCAGCCTGAGTCAGGTCATTCCCCTCTTCAGGCTTTTGCAGAAGAAGCTGGTGACATTGAAGGAAGAGCTAAAACAGAGCGATTCCGCTAGGCATGTGGGACTTGTGGATGGAGCCCTTAATTCGCTTAACCGGGATTCACGGGTGGTCAATCTGTTGAAATCAGAGCACTACATTTTGGCCACCGTGCTCGATCCTAGATTTAAAACCTACGTTGTATCTCTCTTTCCGGCAGACACAAGTCTGCAGAGGTTCAAAGACCTGCTGGTGAGAAAATTGTCAAGTCAAGCGGAACGTGACCCGTCAACAGAGCCGGCCCTAACCAATATGATGCCCTAGGCAAGATTTTGGCTGGTGCCCCCTAGCACCGCCGCTAGTTCTGCAAGAGATGCCTGGCATGAGTCAGCTGGCAGCTCTGCTAACGTTGGACGCCTTTTGTTAATGAATATGCATCTTATTTGCATTACTATGTGGCTAGGATGCACAAGCAGCTTCTACTGATTCAAATGATATGCAGCATGCCTTTATTCTGTGTGCGACTGCGGATGTATCTGCATACGAAATACTACATTACAGTGATTTCCAGGAATACACACAGAATATAGGCATGCCACATATCATTTTAATCAGCAGAAGCTGCTGGTGCCCCTAAGCATACCAAATACCATAGGCATTTGCCTAGTTTGCCTATGCCTAAGGCCGGCTCTGCCCGTCAACAGCTCCTCCTTCACATTCTCCCGCAACTGGGGCTGCGAGGAAAAGGCTAAGTATTCCGAGCCCACCCGCTGGCGGTGATGCAGGGCAGTCTGGATCAAGTGCGGACATCTGGTCCAGACTGAAGGACCTGCCAACGATTACTGACATATCGTCTACTGTCACTGCATATGATTCTGTCACCATTGAAAGAATGGTGGAGGATTATATGAGTGACAGCATCCAGGTAGGCATGTCAGACAGTCCGTACGTATACTGGCAGGAAAAAGAGGCAATTTGGAGGCCCTTGCAGAAACTGGCTTTATTTTACCTAAGTTTTTAGTGTAGCCGCTCACCTTGTCAGTAATCGGCATACGAGGTTACTTCCAGAAAATGTGGAGAAGATGATGTTCATCAAAATGAATTATAATCAATTCCTCCGTGGAGACATTCACCAGCAGCAATTGCCTCCAGAAAGTACACAGGGACCTGAGATGGTGGATTCCAGTGGGGACGAATTAATAATCTGTGAGGAGGGGGATGTACACAGTGAAAGGGCTGAGGAATCGGAGGATGAGGAGGAGGACAACATCTTGCCTCTGTAGAGCCAGTTTGTGCAAGGAGAGATTGATTGCTTCTTTTTGGTGGGGGCCCAAACCAACCAGTCATTTCAGTCACAGTCGTGTGGCAGACCCTGTGGCTGAAATGATGGGTTTGTTAAAGTGTGCATGTCCTGTTTATACAACATAAGGGTGGGTGGTAGGGCCCAAGGACAATTCCATCTTGCACCTCTTTTTTCTTTCATTTTTCTTTGCATCATGTGCTGTTTTGGGACTATTTTTTGAAGTGCCATCCTGTCTGACACTGCAGTGCCACTCCTAGATGGGCCAGGTTTTTGTGTCGGCCACTTGGGTCGCTTAGCTTAGTCACACAGCTACCTCATTGCGCCTCTTTTTTTCTTTGCATCATGTGCTGTTTGGGGACAATTTTTTTAATCTGCCATCCTGTCTGACACTGCAGTGCCACTCCTAGATGGGCCATGTGTTTGTGTCGGCCACTTGGGTTGCTTAGCTTAGTCATCCAGCGACCTCGGTGCAAATTTTAGGACTAAAAATAATATTGTGAGGTGTGAGGTGTTCAGAATAGACTGGAAATGAGTGGAAATTATGGTTATTGGTGTTAATAATACTATAGGATCAAAATTACCCCCAAATTCTTTGATTTAAGCTGTTTTTGAGGGTTTTTTGTAAAAAAAAAACACCCAAATCCAAAACACACCCTAATCCGACAAAACATTTTCAGGGAGGTTTTGCCAAACGCGTCCGAATCCAAAACACGCCGCGGAACCGAATCCAAAACCAAAACGCAAAACCCGAAAAAATTTCGGTGCACATCACTACTTTGTACATAAAGTTTTAAATCTCTCTGCACCAGGGCCGGATTAAGCCTTAGGGGTGCCTGGGGTACTTAAGGTAGGGGGGCCCTCTTGTCAGGACCACCCCCCTGGTTATATGTTTGGTGTGTGTGTGTGTGTGTGTGTGTGTGTGTGTGTGTCTCCTCCTTCCGCAACAGCAATTCCCTGTATCCACACCCAGAGCCAGATTTAGACCATCAGTTTAGGTCCCCCCTCCTTCAACTGCATGCAGTCTCACACACAGACATACTGCCCCCATAGCAATACACACATACTGCCCCTATAGCCACACACACACACACACACGCACACACGCACACACACACACACACACACTGCCCCCATAGCTGCACACACAAACTGCCTTACTGACACGGATACAATACCTCTTACTGACAGATACCACTTAATGGGGCAGATGTTTTATCCCTTCAGAAAAGATTGTTATGTGCAGGCTGTCACTTCTCCACATTAGCGTACTGTTTTGTACTCATCCTTCACTGAAATGTATGAACGCTCCTCTGGCCAGTAAAAGGATTCGTTATGTGGCTGGGGAGGCGATGCAGTCACATCTCTCTCTTCGCCGTTCGTACTACTGTGGAGCATGTGCAGTGTGCTTCTTTCCCAGTGGTCCCCGCGCCTGTGTTTCTGCACATGCGCCCTTGACAGGGAAGATGCCGGGGAAGGATGCTGTGTCTGGCCAGGCAGTGCACATACAATAACGTTTTAGCAAACACAATTAAAAAACGAGATTTATGGTAAGAACTTACCATTGTTAAATCTCTTTCTGCGAGGTACACTGTGCTCCACAAGTCTGGACAATGGGGTGTAGAGTAGGATCTTGATCCGAGGCCCCAACAGACTCAAAGCTTTGACTGTTCCCAGAATGCACAGCGCCGCCTCCTCTATAACTCCGCCTCCCTGCACAGGAGCTCAGTTTTAGTTAACCAGCCCAATGCAGTAGCAGGAAAAGAGACGACAACGGTTAGTAGCCACATACACCACACTCTCACGACAAGAGAAGTGTCAGCGGCTAATGCCAAATGAACCCAAAGAAGCTAAGTGCATCAGGGTGGGCGCCTTGTGGAGCCCAATGTACCTCGCAGAAAGAGATTTAACAAAGGTAAGTTCTTACCATAAATCTCGTTTTCTGCTGCGGGGTACACTGGGCTCCACAAGTCTGGACAATGGGGATGTCCTAAAGCAGTTCCTTATGGGAGGGGATGCACTGTAGTAGTGGGCACAAGAACCCGGCGTCCAAAGGAAGCATCCTGGGAAGCGGCAGTATCAAAGGCATAGACCTTATGAACGTGTTTGCGGAGGACCACGTAGCCGCCTTGCACAATTGTTCAAGGGTCGCACCACGTTGGGCCGCCCAAGAAGGTCCAACAGACCTAGTAGAATGGGCTGTAATGTGAACAGGAGCAGAGAGACCAGCCTTCACATAAGCATGTGCAATCACCATCCTAATCCATCTGGCCAGAGTTTGCTTGTGAGCAGGCCAGCCCCATTTGTGAAATCCAAACAAAACAAAGAGAGAATCAGATTTTTGAATAGAAGCAATTCTCTTCACAAAGATACGGAGAGCCCGTACCACATCCAAAGATCGCTCTTTGGGAGACAAATCAGGAGAGACAAGGGCTGGAACCACAATCTCCTGATTAAGGTGGAATGAAGAAACCACCTTAGGTAAATATCCGGGACGAGTCCTAAGAACTGCCCGGTCACGGTGAAAAATCAGATATGGGGAACTACAAGACAAGGCTCCCAGATCCGACACCCTTCTAGCAGAAGCAATAGCCAGCAAGAACACCACCTTAAGGGAAAGCCACTTAAGGTCAGCTGAACCAAGAGGTTCGAATGGAGGATCCTGCAATGCCTCCAAAACCACCGACAAGTCCCAAGGAACCACAGGTGGGACATAGGGAGGTTGGATACGCAACACACCCTGAGTGAAAGTATGAACATCAGGTAAAGTTGCAATTTTTCTCTGAAACCACACCAACAAGGCAGAAATATGAACCTTGAGGGAGGCCAAACGCAGGCCTAAATCTAGGCCCTGCTGCAGAAAAGCCAACAGTTTGGCTGTACTAAACTTGGAAGCGTCATAATTGTTAAATGTGCACCAAACAAAGTATGAATGCCAGACCCTATGGTAAATCCGAGCAGAAGCCGGTTTCCGGGCCTGCAACATAGTTTTAATGACCTCTTCAGAAAAACCCTTAGCCCTCAAGACGGAAGCTTCAAGAGCCACGCCGTCAAAGATAGCCGGGCTAGATCCTGGTAGACACAGAAGTGGACGCTCTGACGATAGGCCTTGCAGGTCTGAGAACCAGTGCCGTCTTGGCCACGCCGGAGCTATGAGAAGCAGATTTCCTTTTTCTTGCTTGAACTTCCGAATTACCCTGGGCAGGAGTGACACCAGAGGGAACACGTACGGCAGCCGAAACCTCCACGGCACCGCCAGCGCATCCACGAATGCTGCTTGAGGATCCCTTGTCCTTGCTCCGAAGACCGGAACCTTGTGATTGTGTTGAGACGCCATCAGATCCACATCTGGAAGACCCCACCTTTCCACGAGGAGTTGAAACACTTCTGGATGGAGGCCCCACTCGCCGGCATGCACGTCCTGTCAACTGAGAAAGTACGCTTCCCAATTCAGGACTCCCGGAATGAATATTGCTGATATTGCCAGTAGATGGCGTTCTGCCCAACGTAGAATCCGTGAAACTTCCTTCATTGCCAGACGGCTTCGAGTGCCGCCTTGATGATTTATGTAAGCCACTGTAGTGGCATTGTCCGACTGTACTTGAACAGGACGGTTCTGAATCAAATGCTGGGCTAGGTTCAACGCATTGAAAACCGCCCGCAATTCCAGAATGTTGATCGAGAGGAGAGATTCCTCCTTGGTCCACCGACCCTGCAAGGAGTGCTGCTCCAGCACCACGCCCCAACCTCTTAGACTGGCATCTGCCGTCAACAGGACCCAGTTGGATATCCAGAAGGGACAGCCCCTGCACAATTGTTGGTCCTGGAGCCACCAGAGCAGCGACAGACGGACCTCCAGAGTCAAAGAGATCATATGAGAACTGATCCGGTGAGGCAGGCCATTCCACTTGGCTAAGATCAGCCTCTGGAAGGGGCGAGAATGGAATTGAGCATAATCCACCATGTCGGATGCCGAGACCATGAGGCCCAGCACCTGCATTGCCGAATGTATCGACACCTGCGGACGAGAAAGGAAGCAACGAATCCTGTCCTGAAGCTTCAGGACTTTCTCCTGAGACAAGAACAACCTCTGGTTGTGAGTGTCCAACAGCGCTCCCAGGTGCACCATGCTCTGAGCAGGGACCAGGGAGGATTTCTTCCAGTTGATGAGCCACCCGTGGGCTTGTAGAAACTGGACCGTCATATCCAAATGACGCAGGAGAAGATCTGGGGAATTAGCCAGGATTAACAAGTCGTCTAGATACGGCAGTATCCTGACCACTTGACGGCGGAGTACCACCGTCATTACCGCCATAACTTTGGTGAAGACTCGCGGAGCCGTTGTTAAACCAAAAGGTAACGCCCGAAACTGGTAATGTAGGTTGCCAATAGCGAACCTCAGGTATTGTTGATGTGACACTGCTATAGGAATATGCAGTAAGCATCCTGTATGTCCAGGGAGACCATGTAGTCCCCAGGTTCCAAGGCCAGAACTATCGAGTGAAGGGTTTCCATACGGAACTTGGATACCTTCACAAACCTGTTCAATGCCTTCAGATTGAGAATGGGCCGGGAGGACCCATTTGGTTTCGGGACTAGAAACAGCGGAAAATAGTACCCCCGGCTTCTCTGAGCAAGAGGCACCTGTACTACGACTCCTGTATCCAGGAGGGTCTGTACCACCGAATGAAGAGTGATTGCCTTTGTCTGGTCCGACGGGACATCTGTTTGGCAAAATCGATGAGGGGGTCGGTTTTTGAAGGCTATGGCGTAACCTCGAGTGATGACTTCCCGTACCCAGGCATCTGAAGTGGTCTTCAACCATTCCTGGGTATACCCTAGAAGCCGGCCCCCCACCCTGGGATCCCCCAGGGGAGGCCCGCCCCGTCATGCGGAAGGCTTATCAGTCTTTGCAGCTGGCTGACGGGCAGCTCAGGCTCTTTTGGACTTCGGCTTACCAGGTTTGGAAGGGCGGGTCTGCTTATGGTACGCCTGACCTTTTGCTTTACCTGAAGGACGAAAGGGGTGAAAGGACACTCCTTTGGCCTTTGACACAGAAGGAGCTGTATTAGGCAGACAGGCAGTTTTGGCAGTAGCCAAGTCAGCCACTATCTTATTTAAGTCCTCCCCAAACAGAATATCTCCCTTGAAAGGGAGTACCTCCAGGGTTTTTCTAGAGTCCAGGTCCACAGACCAGGATCTCAGCCACAATATCCGGTGAGCCAGGACTGACGTAGTAGAGAACCAATAAAGGAAAAGGGAATGGGGGGACTATCTTCTGCACAAGTCGAAAATCAATTATTATTTTGAGTCTAATGAATACCCCAGTAATACATGTATTGTGGTTACAATTCTCAATCATATGTTGGGGGTGCTACCATGACATACATTCACACAGAAGAGGACACAGCCATCATGATATGCTCTCCCCTCCTCCACAGCACACTGCTGCACACAGAAATACATGCTACTGGTGTGTCACTGTGTGGGGTTGGTGCTCACCTCTCCAAAGTCCAGACTACTGTACCTTGACCCGTGCCACTTTTTATCAGCTTCAGTCAGAGGTCTGTCCATTCTCTGGCTGGCTTCCTTTAGTCCGCTTGGTCTGTCTCTCCTCAGAGACGCTGGGAGGAGGCGTGGTCTGCTGCTGCTGTACTGTAGCAGTGCAACCCTTCGTGCAGCCACTCAGCGTGACTGCAGTGTGCAGGCAGCAGAGGCCGGCTGTGTCAGAGGTAGAACAGCTCCAGCTGGGGGGCCCCCTGAGATTAGAGGGCCCGGGGTACTGACCCCCTGTGACCCCCCCTTAATCCAGCTCTGCTCTGCACCTGTTACATCTGCCCCACCTCCAGTGCAGCATGGTGACACCAAAGAGCACTGTTACTTTTTTTTCTTTACTTCCATTTCAGAATCAGGCCCATAATTCCAAGCGACCCAAGGATTTTGTGAATGTTATTTGGACATTTTCTATATTACTTACAAATTACTGTAGCTGATGTGGCCGGTGTTAACCGTGCAAAGCTTTGTTGGGCGGAATTTTTTTCCCCTTTTCACCCCCTTAGGAGTTAAAAAATCCCTGCTTAGTGGGTGGCTACAAAGCTTGTTACAGTTCCCAGACCATCCAGCAGGTCACATGTTTCAGGTCAGCCAACAGATAACTGTCACAGTTTCCAGACCACGCAGCAGGTTAAATGTTCCAGGTCACCCAGCAGGTGCACAGTCAGAGCTGACTGTCACATTTTCCAGAGCACAATGGTGATGCATTGTCAATGGCAGGTGGATATTTTGCCATATAACTCGTAAATGAATCAACCAATCACAATGCCAATGTTTCTGTAAATCTATGGACCGAGATCTTTGATCCCTGCTCAGACAACAGCTTCATAGAAATACAGTAAGTCACTTATAAAAATTAGCCCTTGCCCTATTAATACAACGCATCCGGAAATTTTTCAAAGCGCTTCACTTTTTCACGTTTTGTTATGTTACAGCCTTATTCCAAAATGAAATACATTTTTCCCTCAAAATTCTACACACAATACCCCATAATGACAATATGATAAAAAATGTGTTTTTTTTTAGATTTTTGCAAATTTATTAAAAATAAATACATACATATTCACAGCCTTTGCTCAATGCTTTGTTGATGCACCTTTGGCAGCAATTACAGCCTCAAGTCTTTTTGAATATGATGTCACCAGCTTGGCACACCTAACTTTGGGCAGTTTCGCCCATTCTACTTTGCAGCACCTCTCAAGCTCCATCAGGTTGGGTGGGAAGCGTTGGTGCACAGCCATTTTCAGATCTTTCCAGAGATGTTCAATTGGATTCAAGTCTGAGTTCTGGCTGGCCCACTCAAGGACATTCACAGAGTTGTCCTGAAGCCACTCCTTTGATATCTTGGCTGTGTGATTAGGGTCGTTGTCCTGCTGAAAGATGAACCGGCACCCCAGTTTGAGGTCAAGAGCGCTCTGGAGCAGGTTTTCATCCAGGATGTCTCTGTACATTGCTGCATTCATCTTTCCCTCTATCCTGACTAGTCTCCCAGTTCCTGTCGACAGGGCAGCCATCAGGGGGGGACTGTGGGGACTGGTGTCCCGGGCTCTTACAAAAAGGGTTGCCCACCCCTTGATCCTACCGCCAATACCTGTAGAGCTGCACCAGTCTGTGAAACAACAGTGAGCTGATGCGCAGGGAGGATTCTTAAAACAAGCCTTATCTGTGCATCAGCTCCCTGTAAAATGTTCCTGTAGGAACGCAACACTCCACCTATATATAACATCCCAATGTATGACATAACATAGGGGTGAAACAGTGCGAAAGAAACAGTTTTGGGGGAGGGAGAGGCCCTGTCTATTTTTTCAGTCCCGGGCCTCACAATTTCTGATGGCAGCCCTGCCTGTCGCTGAAAAACATCCCCACAGCATGATGCTGCCACCACCATGTTTCACTGTAGGGATGGTATTGGCCTGGTGATGAGCGGTGCCTGGATTCCTCCAAACATGACGCCTGGCATTCACGCCAAAGAATTCAATCTTTGTCTCATCAGACCAGAGAATTTTGTTTCTCGTGGTCTGAGAGTCCTTCAGGTGCATTTTGGCAAACTCCAGGTGGGCTGCTATGTGCGTTTTACTAAGGAGTGGCTTCCGTCTGGCCACTCTAACATAAAGGCCTGATTGGTGGATTGCTGCAGAGATGGTTGTCCTTCTGGAAGGTTCTCTCTCCACAGAGGAATGCTGTAGCTCTGACAGAGTGACCATCGGGTTTTTGGTCACCTCCCTGACTAGGGCCCTTCTCCCCCAATTGCTCCATTTAGACAGCCGGCCAGCTCTAGGAAGAGTCCTGGTGGTTCCGAACTTCTTCCATTTTCGGATGATGGGGGCCACTGTGCTCAATTGGACCTTCAAAGCAACAGATATTTTTATGTACCCTTCCCCAGATTTGTGCCTCAAGACAATCCTGTCTCAGAGGTCTACAGAAAATTCCTTTGATTTCATGCTTGGTTTGTGCTCAGACATGCACTATCAAGTGTGGGACCTTATATAGACAGGTGTGTACCTTACTAAATCATGTCCAATCAACTGAATTTACCACAGGTGGACTCCAATTAAGCTGTAGGAACATCTCAAGGATGATCAGTGAAAACAGGATGCACCGCAGCTCAATTTTGAGCTTCATGGCAAAGGCTGTGAAACTGAATACTTATGTACATATGTGATTTCTTAGTTTTTTATTTTTAAAAAATTAGCAAATATCTTAAAGAAAAACTCTTATCACGTTGTCATTATGGGGTATTGTGTGTAGAATTTTGAGGGGAAAAAATTTAATTATTTCATTTTGGAATAAAGCTGTAACATAACAAAATGTGGAAAAAGTTAAGCGCTGTGAATACCTTTAATACTTTCCGGATGCACTGTACATAGATTAATTGCACCAGGCCTAATACACTATCAATTAGAAATATGCAGGGACAGATTTTACCAATGGGATGCAGGGCTGCTGCCCCCCCCCCCCCCTCCCCCTACACACACACAGTAAAATCTGCCACTTGCAGGGATTGCTTAGCAGTGACAATGACTTCCCATAACAAGCACTACATGTTAATACAGGTAGTCCCTGGAAGGCATTTTCTCCCTCTGGGACAGCTAGTCCGGACTGTGATAGCGGATAGAAAGCTTTACATGTGAAACCACTTCCCTGCTAATGCGGCAGCAGCCCTTTGTGTCTTCTATGGGCTGCAGCTGATGCAGTCCGTAGAAGTCAGGCTGTCCTCTATCAGTGATTGACATAAGCCCCACCCTCGGACTTAAGCCCCTCTCCATTGCTGGTGGCCTTAAGCCCAGCCTCCCAGTGATGTCAGATGTCAATCACAGAGAGTGCAGGGAGCCAGCCGGGAGATCAGTCAGCCCAGCCCCACCAGCCAGACAGGTAAAGAGCCACCGCTGGAAATATGGAACATAAAGTGCAGTAGTTTCCGCGTGTTTTTGGTATAAAAAAAAATCACAATTGCTGCACTGCAGGAAATATCACTGATATCATAAGCACACAGCACAGTCCCATTGTGCCTTGTGTCTTTGTGGGATTTAGTATGAAATGCCTACAATCAAAATCCCCACGGTGAAAATACAGACAAGGTCAAAATACCGATATTTAAAATACTGATAATGGTCATAATACCGACATTTAAAATGTTGACAGGTCAAAAAGTCGACACATGTTTTTCATTGGTTTTTTTTGTGTGTGTGTCGACATAGGTCGACACGGAAACCATATAAGTGTTCCGTATCCCCTCGCAAGGCTCGCTGTGATTGGCACACTATTATATTACCCCTCCAGGTCCACTGGAATGGTAAAGTGTAAACAAGTAGGTTTTAATGAAAAAAATTATGAAAAAATCTCATGTCGACTTTTTGACCTGTCGACATTTTAAATGTTGGAATTTTGACCTCGTCGGGATTTTAAATGTTGGTATTTTGACCGTCGGGCTTTTGATTGTAGGTAAATTGACCGCCTCCCGTCTTTGTGCATAGTATAGTCAGGAATTTGCCTTTTGCTGAAAGCAGGGAGACATCAGATGTGCAGCCATTGGAAGCTGTCCTGGTCGCAGAATCAGGATCATACACAGTACGAGGACCTAAATTCATCAAGTTTGGAACATTAAATCTGGAAGCCCTCTCTAAGCTCCTGCATGAACTCAGTAAATGTACACACAGTAATACTGCTAGGTGAATCTTGGCAGCTACTAATTAGCAGTGATGGTAGTAGTGGTCGGGCTCGTTGGACAGCTGTCTCCACACCAGAGCAGTAGTGAGTTGCTGTGGTAGCTGTGACTCTGCCTTCACAAACACAATGAGTCAGATACTTAAACTGTGTGGTGATATCATCATTAATAATGAGTAGACCCCAGCATTATGTAACAGAGGTCAGGTCATTCAGGAAATTCCAAACCCAGAGAAAATTGTTTCTCATCAAAAGCAAATATTTTAGTAAAAAACAGCGATTGGGAAATCTGTATAGATTAACCAATAATTTTCTTATGATCAAATATATTCATGGGAGAATCTGGCCAATCACAGGGCAAGAAATTAAGAAGGAGCCAACCAGCAAGGACCGATGGATTCTACAGGCTTACAGAAAGAATGTGCAGGTGACCAGGGGAGGTTTGAGAGGAGGGAGCAGTGTGCAGACCCCATGTATCAGAGTCACCTGCGCCTGTGCGGGTCTCCAGGAGCATGCCATCTACGCCCTGTTCCCAGAGACTAGTCTGCTGCACATGGGCAAGTCTCTGGAAGCTGTGCGCAATGCGTTTCTATGCCACAGGGACTTTCTTCAGGAGGGTGCCGGGTTTCATTGCTCCATTCAGCTCCTCTTATACACAGCCTGAACGTTTGACATTTCCAGCCAGGATATCTCTCGGTCTGCTGCTCCTCATCTACTGGGACTAAGTTCCATTACCAGGTATCGGCTGGGGCACACTCTATACTGCCTATTCGGCAGGTACAGAAGCCAAATCCGGCACGTGCTCAGGATACATCTATTCATCTGGATGACATGGGAACCAGACTTGGAACCTAGAGCATTAATGCCAATATACCACAAAGCCTATAATAAAGCCTATTAATTTAATTTACTCACAGCTTACTGTATGTATGATCTGAAAATGTTCTGCTGACTTATGGACATTTGCTTAACTGCTTCTTTGTCCATAACTCACCCCAGTGGTGGAACTTGTGAGTGGTGGGCCCAGGTTCAAAACTATGCTTTGGGCCCCGCTCCTCCACCCCACCCCAAGTTTGAAATAGGTCACATGACAGTGGGTGTCTGGATGAGGTACAGGGTGACGGAGATGAAGCAGAGGATGATGGGGATGAGGCAAATCATGACAGGGAAATGGAGAGTTGGTGAAAGGGAAAGACAGTGGGTGATAGGAAAAGGGTGACAGGGAGAGGCTGAGAGGGAAAAGAAGTGGGTGAGAGGGAGAGGCATTGGAGGATGGAGATGGTGACAGGCAGAGTGTGACTAGGAGGAGGTGAGGAGAGGCAGAGGGTATGAGAGGTCTCTGTAGGAGGGAGTAAAAGGGTAAATTGGGTTGACAGGGTTCACTGGGACATGAAGGGAAAGTATCAGTGTGGGGGAGACAGGCAGAAGAAAAAACAGGTTGCTTTAACATGAGAGCTGAGGAAAGACATTGCTGGTGGAAGAATTTACTTAAGGATAGAAGAGGAATTATGTTAGGTAAGAGGAGAGTGAGGGAGGAAGAGAAAGGGGTGAAGAGGAAAGAAGAGAGTGTCAAAGTCAGAAAAATATCTCTATACACACTGCCATATTTGCACCTCATACACGTCCGCGCTGCGCATGCGTACGCTCTCCCGTGCGTGCGCATACTCACAGTCGCGGGCACCCGCAGGCGCACGGTATGCGTATTTACGGTAGAGTTTATGTGATCGTAGCGTGCGACTCAATCGTTACATATTTTCACTATATAATGTATTTTGTAGATCATGGTCCCTTTGATAGATTCTGAAAGTTTAGTTAATATAGCATGTTCCTGGATAGAGAGATCCCTCTTTGTATTGTACGAAGGGTCTAACAGGGGTCATACAGTGGTGTTTAGTACCCATCGGAAGAGTATTTAATTAGCAATATTCCGGTGTTGGTTTGGAGCGGATTAATCGCTCGTGCGAATAGTTATGGACATAAGAAGTTTATGTCCATTTACTATTATTTGTTCTTACTTAGCCATGCGGCGGGAAACCCAGTATCCCACCCACCTGAACAGTTGGAAGTAGCCACAGCCCACCTGTATGAATCAACCTATGACCTTTTGTTATAATGCGAAGCCGAATTCCTGTGTCCAATGAACAATGAGATTGTAGGGACCATTGAATTGTATTGTGTGTGGGGCATAAATAGGCAGGCCGACCATATCCAGTTCACTCTCTTCAACGGTTCTCATTGCTGATAATCGGGAGCTGGATATCGAGGCGCATGCGATCGTTTCCCCTTGTGCGTAAGTCTTCTCCGCAATCATATTGATCTTCTTGTTATTGTGAGCCATTTCTCTCTCTCTCTCTCTTCTCCTCTTTCTCTCTTATTTACCCTTAAAACGTAATTGTATTGTATTGTATTTCCTGTGTAGTTATCTGGTTAGGTAGTCTATGTTATATTGTAGTGTATGACTTGTATTGTGTTAATTCTTTTGCAAGTATATCATTCATAATATATGTATAAGGCGTTAGACCCTAAGCACGGTATCTGTGTATTTCTTATAGTGTTAAGTATTCTCAGAGCGTCGGTGACGCTCGAACAGCTTTTGAGTTAATAAGGTTATACTGTGTTGCATTTACACTCTATCACTACACTAAGGTTTTACTGCATAACCCACTGTTTATGGTTTAGATATAAAGGTTTAACATTGTGAGCGTCAGCGCCGCTGGTGATCTCCTCGTGGTCCCGAGCGTCCGCTACGCTATAGCGAATCATTACGTTAGACGGCAGCCAATAGCGTGCCTGCCTGTGATCTCTTGGCCGTGAGCGAACGTGACGCTTGGGCGTCTCGACTACGGCTAAGCGATTGTTACGCAACGTGCGTACCCTTACGGTACTCCATACATAAATAGCGTACAGTGTTCTTAGACCTCATAAAGGGTTTTATATAAGATAAATATTTAGCTTTCTCAATTGGCGGCTCGCCCGTCCTTCACATATCTGCACTAGGTAGATACAGCAGACATTATCCATCAGCAAAGGGCGGGAGGTTATATTCCTCGTAGTGCTGTCGGGATAAGCGTCTGCTTCACTTAGTAAAGAGTGCTGAAGGAATCCGGGAACCGGAGGTAAGAACAACACACTAGTGTCTTTTAAAACTGTTTATTTCTGTTTTGCATACACGCATATATCTGCATTCCTTTTTCGTGTATAGTCATGTCATTTTCCTGGTTGCCATTTCACAATTGATAAACGTGCTAAATTGTATTTTTGTGGCCAGCGTACACGTGTCTCTAACAAAAGGCTGAGACTCGCGAACACAACCCAAAGGCCGACGCACGCAGCGTATATTACGCAACGGAGCGTCTGGGTACGCCCACCGAAACTCAAATCGCACAATAGCATTGTTTTAGTGGGGGCGGTATAGTATAGCCACGTGATAATAGCACAAATTGATTTCAGTTTTTCCAAAACTTAGTTTAAATACCTTACTTTACTGTAATGCCTCTGGGGACAGCTATCAGACTACGGGAAATGATTTTTCTGATCAGAAAAATATAAGAATGATAGTGGGTTGAAAACGGTATGAGTGTATTGAATCCCGCTTTGTGAACTGAGTGAACTGAGTGATCTGGGTGATCTTTGGTGGAGCGTGATGAGCACGGTCTGAGTGAAAACGTGCAACAGAGTGTGATAAAGTTTTCGTTGTATTACGCTCTGGCTGTTTTGGAGCACAGTAGGGAGACTCCAATGATCCTACCATTTATGGGCAACAAGTGTCTATAAGTGGTACGATTGGACCGCACGGTTGTAGGTGTGACCAATAACGCAACGTGATACGAGGTAAATTGCCCTCATACGTGTTGTGGGAAGCACATGCAAGCGTGATTTGTGTAAAGAAAAAGGAAGGGAATTTTCTCAGGCTACACGTGTCTGCTAGAAGGCGGACCGGAGATACTCGGAGCAGAAGAAGTTCAGTGGAAGAGCTTTAAGGATTTCCAACGTAGATTTCTGTGTTTGGTGCATTTAAGGAAGTTTTTCTGTGTTAAAGAGGTCCACAATGGCAGCCAAGTGCACAACACAGAGACGTTCAGCAGTCAGGATTCAGACTCCAGAGGCTTGCAGACCCCGAGGGTCTGCTCGGTTAGTAATGTGGAGGAGGTATGGTCCCCACACTGAGACCTTTTGTGATGAATGGACACAAATGACTGCGGGGGATAAGGCACCATTTCCCGGGATAGGTAGTTTTGACTTAGAGGTATTGCATAATTTAAGGCAAAGGATCTGTCTCATAAAATCCTGGAAACAACGAGTTAAACATGATGATTGTTTGCAGATATGGCTACAGGAAAGTGACATGCAAAGAAATGTAACTTACATACCTAACTTTCATCTTGAGAAGAGAGACATGGCAATGGAGAGGATTATGGTTGCGGAGAAAGGCACAATGGGGTGCGATAAAAGTGCACTTAGTAACTATATTAAGAATGAATGTAACAAACGTAATAAGGTTTATAAAAATGAAAGTGTTAAATGTACAACTATTAACCCATGCAAGTCGCACCCCATGTTAAACTTTCCTCAGGAACACCAACAAGAAAGTGAGCCCAGCACAATGTCGGAGCCTTTTCCAGCAGCCATCACACAAGACATCCAGGTGGACGCGACCAAATCGGTAAAGACTGTAATCAAACCCCCTAACGGAGTGTCAGGTGAGGTCGTGTCCACAGGTACGTATGGTATTATACATCACGCACGAACAAATGTACCTTATATCGTAGAATCAATTCAGAATGACGTTACTGGACTTAATCCTGTCAGGGTAATTGCAATACCAAATGGGAAAACGGACTCTTCAGGAGTCACTCCTGTCAGGAACATCGCCATGTACTGCCCTTTTTCCCGAACAGAATTAAGAACAATTCTGTCTGAATTTCCTGATCCCTGGAAAGACTTAGTTGCTTGTCAAAAATACATTAGAGTGCTAGGAAACACTGCAGAGCCAAATAACAAAGATTGGAGGACAGTTTTGAGGGCATGTTTACCCCCCGATGTTGATTCATTGAAATTTATCGCCGATTGTAAGCTAGATGAGGCAGTGCCACTAACAGACGAGTATAACCAAGATAATGTAAAAAGAATCAATCTACAGTTGAAAGAATATTTTCCTGCAGTAGTAAAGTGGAATAAAATCTTTACAATAAAACAAAAAGAAGGTGAATCCGCATCAGAGTATTTTCACCGGGCTCTGCAGGATATGGCTAGGTACACGGGTATAGATGACATTGAAACTAATGTACACCACAGAGAGGTAGCTGTGTCTGTATTAATGAACAACTTAAAAGACACACTAAAAATTAGGGTACAAACCTCAATACCTCATTGGAGAGGTATCTCGGTCGCTGCATTAAGAGAGTCCGCTATCGAGCATGACCGAAATATCCAAAGAACCAGGGAAGTGCAGGGAGAGCGGTTGATGGCACTGAACATCCAAGCACTAGAGGAGGCATCAAGTCGACCGGAACCCCAGGCCCCTAGCACATGGAGAAAGCCAAGGATTTGTTATCATTGTAGAAGAGAAGGGCATTATGCCAGCAACTGTAATAACCCACATAAAGTCAGACCCCCTAGACCAAGAAATGAGCAAAATTATAACACACACAATTATAATCAGGGATCATATAGGAAGAATTTTGGGCCACACCCATGATATGTGGTCAGGAAAGGTGATCATTAGGACTGGTGGTAAGCCTGAGGTAACGGTTAACAAATAGGGAGGTCATTCACTGAAGACACAGGAATGACCAGGTGAAACGTTGTAAATGTATTTGTGAAAATGTTTTTTTTCCTCACTCTCTCCCCTTCTCTGACGATTATTAGTAAGGACTCAAACGTTGCATATCCGCTTGGTCTTTGCAGAAGTCTACCAAACCCCAGCATGACCCATCCGCATCAATGTATCCTGGCCAGATACAGACAGTGGAGTAATGCAGGTGCTGGTGGGGAGGGACTGCGCAAGGAAACCATTGGACATGTAGATATGACAGCCTGATGATCTGACAATGTTTTAAAATGTTTGAAAAATGTTTTTTTCTCTTTTTCTATTGTTGGTTATTGTTGCTTTATGTAATATACATATACATATGAAGTGTTCTCTCTCTCTGTTGTTTTTTTGTTTTCTCTCTTCTCACTCATGTTTTCATGGTTTAAAGATGGTATGTCACACATCAGTTAGACAAATGGTAATGCAAGATTTTTTGCTCCTTACAGAGAGATCGCTGATTTGGAAGGAATATTGCATCACCGGAATGTTCATTTGGAAGACTGAAAGACAGCACCTTTGAGATGACAGCGGAACAAGAAGAACAACAAGACTAGAGAACTAATTATCGTAACAAGTTCTCTCCCCCTCAAACTGATTTTCTGTACCCCATTACAAATTTCTTCTTTTCTCCTCCTGTAAGATGGACTTGCCCCAAGAGACTGTGATATGGATTTTTCCTGTTGACCCTGATGTTGACCAGAGCAGTCTGTTTCGGTGAGAGTACCAGTGAGGTCGAGAAAGGATCCAGAAAGGTCCTGATGACTGAGACGGAGGTGTAAATTTCCAATAGCAACCCAATCACCAAGCAAAGGCGAGTACCGGAAACGATCTAGCAGCCATGTTATCTGTAAACATTTTCTTTTAAGGATTGTTAGCTGAAGAAAACTGTATCTGTAGGCTCTGTAACAACGTAGTTGAGGATGGGTGCATCAAGAAATGCCAATCCAGTTTTAATATCCGTATGGACCGGCATCCGTTGAGTGACTATCACTCATTAGTGGGTAGTGTGTTAAATCAAACAGATTGTTGGGTATGCTCTCAAGTACCTCAAGGTCATAGCAAATCAGGGCTAGTACCATTTCCTTTAACGTTAGGGGAGGTACTTGAGTTAAGTGGTGGGAGACCGGTGGACAGGAGGTTTAATATCTCCAGCCCTCCTAGTTTGAAGCTCCACCAATACCATGTGGATAGGTCCCTATTATGTTTTAACATCTCCAATCCCCGAAAGCCGGGAAATTGGGAAGTGTCATGGAGTAACCAAACCATGACCTTTTCGCATAGAGCAGATAGAATGCCCACAGATACAGAGCTTATACGCCACATAGCCAGTAGAGGAAAATCTTTCCGGTATAGGTATACCTTAGGAAATAGGATTACGAGAGTTGGAGAGGTATCACCAGGATACTGTGCACATATCGTACAACCTGATACGTGTACTAAGCAGATGGAAGAATTAGGGTTAGGAGATTTCACATGGAAGGTGTGTAATATGGTTATGTCCTACTCCGTCCCATATGTTCTCCCCGATGATGCATATGTCATATGCGGGAGAAAGGCGTATAAGTGGCTTGCCCCAAACTCTGAAGGATTGTGTTATATTGGAAAAGTACTGCCTGAAGTAATGACTGTATCACATGACAAAATGAAAGACATACACCGTGGTGCCCAAGCTCCTTATACTCACACCCATTACGAGCACGTAGTTAAAAGGCAACTGACAGAAAGGTCAGAGCATCCGGCCTCTGATCTGATCCATGAATCCACCGGGATTCAGGTTCTGCTTGCGTTAGATTTCACTCGCACCGCTAGAGGAGTGATGAACTATAGATACATCTCTGCGCTTGCAAATTTGTTAGATAATATCACTGAAATGTATGATGACACGTTTAGGTATACTGGAAGGGAACTTCAAGCTTACAAAACGGAACTGGTACAGCATAGAATGGTTCTCAATTACCTCACAGCAGTGACAGGCGGATATTGTGTCACACTGGCAACGCAATACGGCGTGAAATGTTGCACATATATCACGAATAGCACCGAGGATCCGGTCGAGGTCATAGACCAAAAGATGGACGATATTCTCCAATTGAAGTGGGAATTTCGCAGGAGACACAATCTCACTCTTGCTGCTGTAGGTAATGAGCTGACTGGTTGGGTGTCATGGTTGAACCCACGAAATTGGTTCTCTGGTTTAGGAGACTGGGCTCAAGGAGTCATAATGGATGTTGGGAAGTTTCTTCTATGTATCTTAGGTGTCATTATATCGATTGGATTGATATTTAGATGCGGTCAGGCATTAATGAAGTGCAAACAAAGTACCAGAGTGATGAGTCTGAGGAGCGAGGAAACTGTAATTCCAATGGACTTGATTTATGACCCAACGGTAGAAACAATAATGTAATGAAAATGCGATTATACGGTCCGTTTCTTTCACCTGTTTTTCCGTTTTCCTCCAAGGTAAAAAGACCCACTTGGACGAGGAATTTGATGAGCCGATATACAGACAACAGATGGATTAAAGAAGAAGTTTTGACAACCTTATACACAGATTTTTGATGAACTATGCCATAGATCCCCAGTTTCCCTAGAAATTTTTAAATTACGCTAGCCCAACACTTTTGTAAATCTATGGACATTGACAGCTTTTGCTCGCACCTTATGGGCAAAAGCACAAAGAAGACTGCAACCAACAGACACCGAACAAGACTTCAACCGACAAATGTACATTAACCTGACATAGAATACCACAGCATTTACCATAAGTGTTCTTTATCTTCATTTCTACAACCCTCAGGTAATGACACACATAGTCGATAGGGAATACAGGCACAGATATCAGCAATCACATATCTCCCCCATTCATGTATCATCAACTAAAATGTGCTCCCCCATTTTGTTACAACCACAGCCGAAAAGAGCTCGGTAGAGTTTGACAGCCCATCCACAGACCCTTAATACGGGATAAGAAGGAATTCAAATGTATACTTCGCAATACCTCGAAGCTTGATGTACAACACGTACGGCACGATGATACATGACCCCCCAAACATGGATTCATACACACCTGCTTCTGCTATCTCACTAGGTCATACCCTCTTCACACCTACTCCTCTCTCCTCCCTTACCCAACCATGGAAATGTATTAACCCCTGACATATATTTTTCTCTTTTTGAAATGTTTTAGAAGGTGGCAGTTATTATTGACTGCCAAAGGGTGGACTGTCAAAGTCAGAAAAATATCTCTATACACACTGCCATATTTGCACCTCATACACGTCCGCGCTGCGCATGCGTACGCTCTCCCGTGCGTGCGCATACTCACAGTCGCGGGCACCCGCAGGCGCACGGTATGCGTATTTACGGTAGAGTTTATGTGATCGTAGCGTGCGACTCAATCGTTACATATTTTCACTATATAATGTATTTTGTAGATCATGGTCCCTTTGATAGATTCTGAAAGTTTAGTTAATATAGCATGTTCCTGGACAGAGAGATCCCTCTTTGTATTGTACGAAGGGTCTAACAGGGGTCATACAGTGGTGTTTAGTACCCATCGGAAGAGTATTTAATTAGCAATATTCCGGTGTTGGTTTGGAGCGGATTAATCGCTCGTGCGAATAGTTATGGACATAAGAAGTTTATGTCCATTTACTATTATTTGTTCTTACTTAGCCATGCGGCGGGAAACCCAGTATCCCACCCACCTGAACAGTTGGAAGTAGCCACAGCCCACCTGTATGAATCAACCTATGACCTTTTGTTATAATGCGAAGCCGAATTCCTGTGTCCAATGAACAATGAGATTGTAGGGACCATTGAATTGTATTGTGTGTGGGGCATAAATAGACAAGCCGACCATATCCAGTTCACTCTCTTCAACGGTCCTCATTGCTGATAATCGGGAGCTGGATATCGAGGCGCATGCGATCGTTTCCCCTTGTGCGTAAGTCTTCTCCGCAATCATATTGATCTTCTTGTTATTGTGAGCCATTTCTCTCTCTCTCTCTCTTCTCCTCTTTCTCTCTTATTTACCCTTAAAACGTAATTGTATTGTATTGTATTTCCTGTGTAGTTATCTGGTTAGGTAGTCTATGTTATATTGTAGTGTATGACTTGTATTGTGTTAATTCTTTTGCAAGTATATCATTCATAATATATATATAAGGCGTTAGACCCTAAGCACGGTATCTGTGTATTTCTTATAGTGTTAAGTATTCTCAGAGCGTCGGTGACGCTCGAACAGCTTTTGAGTTAATAAGGTTATACTGTGTTGCATTTACACTCTATCACTACACTAAGGTTTTACTGCATAACCCACTGTTTATGGTTTAGATATAAAGGTTTAACATTGTGAGCGTCAGCGCCGCTGGTGATCTCCTCGTGGTCCCGAGCGTCCGCTACGCTATAGCGAATCATTACGTTAGACGGCAGCCAATAGCGTGCCTGCCTGTGATCTCTTGGCCGTGAGCGAACGTGACGCTTGGGCGTCTCGACTACGGCTAAGCGATTGTTACGCAACGTGCGTACCCTTACGGTACTCCATACATAAATAGCGTACAGTGTTCTTAGACCTCATAAAGGGTTTTATATAAGATAAATATTTAGCTTTTCAAAGAGGTTCAGGGGAACAGAGGGAGAGATGGGAGATAGAGGGAGAGAGAGAGAGATGGGCGGAGATGAAAAGAGAGAAGGGGGAAGAGAGGGAGGGGAAGACAGAGAGGGGGAGACAGAAAGAGGTGGGGTAGATGGAGAGAGATGCAGAAAGTGAGAGAGGTGGAGACGGAGAGAGAGAGGGGTCGTAGATGGAAAGAGGGAGTGGGAGACAGAGAGAGAGAGAGGCAGAGACAGAGAGGGGCAGAGACAGAGAGAGACAGAGAGGGGGGAGATGGAGAGAGAGGGGGAGACTGAGAAAGAGAGAGGAGGATAGATGGAGAGAGAGAGGCAGATTGAGAGAGAGAGAGGGGAAAATGGAGACAGAAGGAGGGAGAGGGGTGGAGAGGAACAAATAGAGGTGCAAGGGAACACAGAGATAAGATGGAGCGAGATAGAGAGGGAGGGTGGAGAGGGAGAGTGGGTGGGCGATATGGAGAGAAAGAGAGAGAGAGGGGCGGACACTGGGATGGGGAGACAGAGAGGGACAGAGATGGAGAGACAGAGAGGGGAAGGATGGAGAGTGAAAGACAGAAATAGAGACAAGGGTGAATGAAAAGAGAAGAGAGGGGAGAGGGAGAGAGAGGGATAGAAATATAATTATGGTAGGGAAACGGAGAGAGAGTGAGGAAAAGGGTAAGATGGAGGGAGGGAGAGAGAGGTGGAGATAAAGAAAGAAGGGGAGATGGAGAGAGAGGGAAGGAGGGGCAGAAGGTGGGACAGAGAGGGGTAGAGAGAGAAAGAGAGAGAGGGAGACTAAGAATGCGAGAGAGGGGGAGAAAAAGAGAGATGGGGAGATGGAGAGAGGGGGAAGAAAGAGAGAGAAACAGAAAAGGAGAGGAGAAAGATGGGGATGGAGAGAGAGATGGAGGAGATGAGGAGAGGGGCAGAAGGAGAGAGAGGGAGGAACATAGGGAGGAAGGAGGGAGAGGAGGAGGGGAGAGAGAGGGGACCAAGGGAGAGAGTGCGCAAGTGAGAGGGCAGAGTGAGAGAGAGAGAAGCCAAGGGGGAGAGAGAAGAAAAAGACAAAAAGAGAAAGAAAGAGGCTGAGCAGCACTTGCTGCATTACAGTAATGGTGGCATACACTAACATTTTACGGGCACCAATGAGCACCAATAAAGGATTTATGCTGCACTGCGGGCAATGACAAAAAACACCAGTGTGCACCAGAGGATTATGTTGCCCCTGTATTAGGAGCTCTCAGCTGCACTGTAAGCAGTTACTGCACCAGTGTGCACTAGTAAAGGGTTAATGCTGCCCTATATTAGGAACTCTGGGCTGCACTGTGGACAGTGACAAAAACAACAATACCAGCAGTGTGCACTAAGGGTTAATACTGCAGTTAAGATATAGCACAAGCATGATACACTTGGCCAAATGCAAGTAATATAGATGTTCCTGCCCTATAAAAATAAAAAAAGAATGTTTTGATAGCTGGCTACATCATTACTAGCTTGGCCAGCAATAACACTAATGGGACATATTGCTTTGTCCTCCTATATCCAACTTCTCTGGAGGTCCTGTGTGAAATGGCGCCTGAACCAATGCAGGGGGGCTTATATTGAATCTAAAACACGTGAGATCCGGTGTCAGGAAGATGACATTTTGCCTCATTTTGGAATACAAGACTAGAGGGAAAAACCCAAACCGCGGCTCAGATGCACTTGGATACCGGAAGTTTGGGAGGGCTCTGTTCTCGGAGAACCAAACCCGCTAATCTCTAGTGATGATACTGACAATTAGCATTATCCGGTTAGATATTGTCTCTAAATAGCTGGAATAAGTGAAACATTGAAAAAACTAATAAACAAGTTGTGTCTATAGGAGAAAGTAAACAGACTTAGGGGCATAATTTGCTGAGTTCATTTATTTCAGGGGATCCCCAGGATAGGTAAGTACTGTATATCCTGGCTGTACAGTAAGATGGAGTGAATGAAGCACATGCCTCTGATATATACCACAGCCCCCCGTGTGTTGCCCTCGCTCCTTTCTGTTCCTATCTGTTTCTTTCTCTTCTGCTGTGTCACTCTCTCTTTCCCCCTCTTCCCCCATCTTTTCCCCCTCGTCTCTTTCCCACTCCCTCTCCTTTCACATCTCCCTTTCCCCTGTCTCTCTGTCTCCCTCTTACTGTACTTCCCTCCCCCCCACACTCTTTTCTCATTTCTACTGTATTTCTCTATTCTTGCTGCTACACCCAACTACCCTTTCATAGCCATCACCCAAACCTCAACTTCCTGACATATCTCATTCTATACTGTAGCTGTCACACCAGGCATCACCACTTACAAGGCTGTCACATTCATCTCCTATGTGTCACATAATATACTCCATTCCTTTTTCTCTTATGTCCTAGAGGATGCTGGGGTCCATATTAGTACCATGGGGTATAGACGGGTCCACCAGGAGCCATTGGCACTTTAAGAGTTTGAGAGTGTGGGCTGGCTCCTCCCTCTATGCCCCTCCTACCAGACTCAGTTTAGAAAATGTGCCCGGAGGAGCCTGTCACAGCTAGGGGAGCTCTACAGAGCTTTCCTGGAAAAGTTTTATTTTAGAGTTTGTTTTTTTACAGGAGGCTGCTGGCAACAGCCTCCCTGCAGCGAGGGACTAAGGGGTGGGGGAGCAGTGTCCGCCCTGCGGGGTTTTGAGCCACTGACTCCGCTTACTGGACATTGACCTCCAGAGGGGATAGATCGCTCCCCGCCACAGGGGAACGCTCATCCCGGCAGCCAGCCGCCACCCACTTGCAGAGCTGAAGTGTGGCGAGTGAGTCACTGTCCCCCCTTACAAGCGGGGGGTCAGTGTGAAGAGGGTGGCTTAAGGTAGGAGCGCGGTATTAACCGTGCTCCCGGACGGCTCAGCGGTACTGCGGTGCGGCGCTATGAGGGGCGCCCTGAGCCAGCACCTGACCCTACACTGACCAAAACAAGCCTGTCGGGGTCTGCAGCTCTCAGCCAGCACAAAATCCTCAGGCCAGTATAATCTACAAAGAGCGGGAAGACAGTGCCATTGGGGCGGGCGGAGCTTCTCCTCAGAGCGGACCCAGCAGCATTCAGCAACATTTTCCTGCCTGCAGAAATGATGCAAGTGGATGAACAGTCCTTCCAGAGCAACTCCAGCTATCTGTACGGTACAGGGGGTTGTAGATGGGAGGAGAGGCTGTGACTATAGACTGTGTCACCTATTAAGCGACATAGTCAGCGCTCGTTTAGGTTTTCCCTATTCTTGTTATAGCGCTGTGTGTGGGTTGGCTCCAATCTCTGTGTCTCTCTGCCATGCTTGGGGGGGAAGCTGTGTCTGATGTGTATGTGGGTGTTCAATACCTTTCACTGCCATGTCTAGGGACTCTGTGACATATGCTATTGAGATGGTTCCCTCTCAGGAGGAATCCATTTCATTATACACAGAAAAGTAATCACGCTGCTGAACCAGCGTCTGCATACCCTATAATGGTCACAGTCGCTAGCAGGGGACTGAATCCCCAGACTAACAACGGATTCCTCAGTGCTCAGACACTGGCCGGGGACTGTTTCCACTGGCTAACGACAGAATCCTCAGGCGGGTGTATAGAAGTTGCGTGGGAAGGCGCGCCATCTTCAGTGGACGGAGCTTCTTCTCAGTGGAGTTCAGCTCCATTTTACATCAGCTCCCATTACTGGAGGACGGCGCCCCTTGCAGGGGGTGCAGTTCATGGGGGAGACCATTAGCTATATAAGTTTATATATTGCTGTGGGCCTTACGTCACTGACAATATGAGAGCCTCACTGCCCTTCCCTGAGTCTATTGTATTAGACACTGTTTTGTAATATCCTGGGAGGGGGATGGAATAAATTGGGACCTCTGTGTCCAGACTGTCAATTTTACCAGTCCCGGGCTCTGCCGCGTTCAAGGACCCGGCTGATCGCAGGATTGACGCTATGCTCAAATCCAGGGGCGATGACCTAGCATTTCCCGTGTATGGATTTCTAAAGCTGTAGTAAAGTTGACACGTTACTTGAGTAACAGAGAAAAGGGAGTGGACCACCAGCGCTGTTAATGTCAAGTAAATGTGCTAATATCTCTCAACCGATGTTACTCCTCAGTCAACTATCAGAGAATATTTTCAATAAAATGTTCCTTGTTTGATGTACCTCACTCACCGCCGTACAATGAAATTTCCTCTTATAAAGGTATCTTTTCCTTGTACGATTGGAGTCGGAAAAACATGAATTCTTATACCTTATAAATAATTTAGGGAGGATGACTGATAATTTCATATACCTTACTCACCGACGTATGGTGAGGTTTCCTCATATAAAGGTATCTTTTACTATAGTTTTAAAACCAGCATCAAAAGGGCATATGGTAATAAACTCACCATTGGTCTGGGCCCTATGTTCATCCAAAGGTTTCTTTATAACTGCAGCATCGGTCACTTCAAAAAACCAGATGGTTTTTCCTTAAAATATGGATAGGAATACTTGGATTCTTCGTAGAGGATATTTTAATTCATAAAACAGAAATTGTCCATACATAAAATATTTTAAAAATCAGGGATTACATCACTCCACTCCATAAGGACCTCAAACATCAACCGGTCTGCCAATCAAGTCCCCAAAAACAGCACAAAACGGGGGGGAAAAAGGTTAATCTTGAGGAAAAAAGATCTTACTCCTTATATGGATGGGGATGTTTACTCCCTGTAGCTCATATCACCAACGCGTTTCGGAAATGTTTCCTTCCTCAGGGTGTCTCTGTTGTTCTAAATTGATTCAAGTGTTGGTACCCTTGAGAGGAGACCTCAGCTGCAGTTGTCTTTGGCGCAAAATAACATCATTCACTGAGAATTCTTACGTTACTTGAGTAATTTATTACAATGGTATGAAAGTGACGTTGCATTGTTCCTACGTAACATACAGGATTCTGCAGGGCTCCTGGTAGAATCCATGAACGATCTGGATTCCATGGCTGCGGAGATCTACTCCATGTCAATCTCGGCTCTCAGGGGTCTCTGGCTGCGCCAATGGTCTGCGGATGTGGAATCCAGGAAGAGTGTGGAGGGCCTACCATACAAGGTCAGGTTCCTTTTGGGGAGGCGCGGGATGCGTGGATTGCCACGGCTACCACGGGTAAGTCTCCCTTTCTCCCCTCAGCTGCACCGGCTACGAAGAAGCCTTTTACACCAGCCACGACACTATCCTTTCGGCCCACGAGGCCTAGAAAAAACAAGCCTTCGAACACCTTCAGAGGCGGTCGTGCAAAAGGAAAGAAACCTGCTCTCGCAGGTTCCCAAAACCAGAAGCCTACTTCTGATACCCCTAAGTCCTCCGCATGACGGTGGACAGCTAGGCCTGGAGGAAGGTCCGGTGGGGGTGAGACCGGCATTTCAGCCACGTCTGGGTGTCGTCTGGCCTGGACCCCAGGATGCTGGATATTGTGTCCAGGGGGTACAGTCTGGAGTTTCAAAATCTCCCACCTCACCGTTTCTTCAAGTCAGGCTTGCCAGCTCGGCTGGCAGACAGAACAATTCTTCTGGGGACCATCCGAAAATTGGCGGTGTCAGAGGTCATTGTTCCAGTTCCGCCTCAGCTGTGGAACAAAGGTGATTATTCAAACCTTTTCGTGGTACCGAAACCGGATGGTTCGGTACGGCCAATTCTGAACTTAAAGTCTACGAACCCTTATCTCATGGAGTTCAAATTCAAGATGGAATCTCTGAGAGCTGTCATCTCAGGACTGACGGTGGGGGAGTTCCTGGTGTCTCTGGACATCAAGGATGCATACTGTACCTCCACATTCCCATTTGGTCGCCGCATCAGGCATATCTCAGGTTTGAACTGTTAGACAATCACTATCAGTTTCAGGTGCTGCCGTTTGGCCTCTTCACGGCACCTAGGATCTTCACCAAGGTGATAGCGGAGATGATGGTTCTCCTCCGCAAGCAGGGGGTGATCATAATTCCATGTCTGGACGATCTCCTGATCAAGGCATCGTCCAGGGAGAGGTTGTTACGATCCGTCGTGCTCACGACACAGCTGCTCAAGATGCACGGTTGGATCCTGAACCTTCCAAAGTCTCATATGGAAGAAAGCATTGGTGATTCAATCAATGGTCCGGGATGTCCTAAAGCCTGCCCGGGTATTGGTTCATCAGTGCATCCGCCTTCTGGGGAAGATGGTTGCCTCCACGAGGCTCTGCAGTACGGAAGGTTTCATGCTCGTCCCTTTCAGCTGGATCTATTGGATCAGTGGTCGGGGTCTCATCTACACATGCACCAGAGGATACGTCTGTCTCTGGAAGCCAGGTTTTCGCTCCTCTGGTGGCTACAACTTCCACACATTCTGGAAGGCCGAAAGTTCGGAGTTCAGGACTATATCCTTCTAACCACAGATGCAAGTCTAAGAGGTTGGGGAGCAGTCGCTCAGGGGGAAACCTTCCAAGGGAGGTGGTCGAATCAGGAATCCCTTCTCCCGATGAACTTCCTGGAGATAAGGACCGTGTACAATGCCCTTCTGCAAGCAGCACACCTTCTACAGGATCGGGCTGTTCAGGTGCAGTCGGACAACGTGACCACAGTGGCCTACATAAACCGACAAGGTGGAACGATGAGCAGGGCAGCCATGTCAGAGGTATCAAGAATCCTCCTCTGGGCAGAAAGGCACGCTGTAGCGATGTCAGCAATCTTCATTCCGGGAGAAGACAACTGGGAAGCAGACTTCCTCAGCAGACACGATATCCATCCAGGAGAGTGGGGCCTCCACCCGGAGGTGTTCGAGGAGGTAACCGGTTGGTGGGGGGTTCCTCACATAGACATGATGGCCTCCCGCCTCAACAAGAAGATGGGGAGTTACTGTTCCAGGTTGAAAGACCCTCAGGCAGTGGCGGTGGACCGTGGGTGTTCACGTCAGTGTGTGTTCCCTCCACTTCCTCTGATACCAAGGGTTCTTCCGCTGGTAAGAAGAACAAAGGTTCTGGCAATCCTCATTGCTCCAGACTGGCCAAGGAGGGCTTGGTATGCAGATCTGCTGGATCTTCTGCTGGAGGATCCAAGGCCCTTACCTCTTCGGGAGGATCTGCTACGGCAGGGGCCGTTCGCCTATCAAGACTTACCACGGCTACATTTGACAGCATGGCAGTTGAACACCAGATCTTAACTCGGAAGGGTATCCCGAGTGGGGTCATTCCTACCTTGATTCAGGCTAGGAAAGGGGTAACGTCTAAACTTTACCATCGAATTTGGAAAAAATATGTTTATTGGTGTGAATCCAAGAAATTTCCTGCGGTGGAGTTTTCTCCTTTTCATGCAAGCAGGTATGGGACTGAGATTGGGCTACATCAAGGTCCAAATCTCTGCTTTGTCCATATTTTTCCAGTAACAATTGGCTGTCCTCCCTGAGGTTCAGACTGTTTTGAATGGGGTTCTGCACATCCAGCCTCCCTTTGTGGCGCCGACAGCACCCTGGGATCTTGATGTGGTGTTGCAGTTCCTGCAATCTGCTTGGTTTGAGCCTCTACAGGAGGCTGCTCTCAAGTTTCTCACGTGGCAGGCGGTCACTTTGTTGGCCTCGGCTTCTGCACGAAGTGTGTCGGAATTAGGGGCTTTATCTTGTGAAAGCCCCTATCTGATCTTCCATTAAGACAGGGTGGAACTCATGACTCGTCCACAGTTCCTGCCTAAGGTTGTATCGGCTTTAAATATCAACCAACCTAGTGTGGTGACAGTGGCTACTGACTCCTCAATTGCTTCAAAGGCCTTGGATGTAGTGAGGACTTTGAAGATTTATGTGAAGAGGATGGCTCGTCATAGGAATAGTGACTCTCTGTTTGTCCTCTATGATCCCAAGAAAATTGTGTGTCCTGCTTCTAAGCAGTCGATTTCACGCTGGATCAGGTTCACTATCCAGCATGCTTGTTCCACGGCGGGATTGCCGTGTCCAAAATCTGTAAAGGCCCATTCTACTCGTAAAGTGGGCTCTTCCTGGGCGGCTGCCCGGGGTGTCTTAGCTGTACAACTCTGCCGAGCAGCTACTTGGTCTGGGTCGAACACGTTTGCCAAGTTTTACAAGTTCGATACTTTGGACTCTGATGACCTCAAGTTTGGTCAAGCAGTGTTGCAGGAGCCTCCCTCCCGTACTGGGATCTTTGGTACATCCCCATGGTACTAATATGGACCCCAGCATCCTCTAGCACGTAAGAGAAAATAGGATTTTGGTTACCTACCAGTAAATCCTTTTCTCGTAGTTCGTAGAGGATGCTGGGCGCCCGCCCAGCGCTGCGTTCTCTTGCATTGGTTTTATTGTTCAGTACTGCCTGGTTCCTAGGTAAGTTCTGCGTTATTTACTGTTTCAGCTGTTGCTGAGCTGTTCCGGCATGTTAGCCGGATTTGCCTGTTGTGTGAGCTGGTATGTATCTCGCCACTATCTGTGTAATTCCTTCTCTCGAAGTATTTCGTCTCCTCGGGCAGTTTCTAGGCTGAGTCTGGTAGGAGGGGCATGGAGGGAGGAGCCAGCCCACACTATTAAACTCCTGGTGGACCCGTCTATACCCCATGGTACTAATATGGACCCCAGCATCCTCTACGGACTACGAGAAAAGGATTTACCGGTAGGTAACCAAAATCCTATTATTGTCTCATGCTGGGCACCAGCATCCATCTGTCATATACCCCTTCCCATCCTCCAATCACATCCCTGAGTTCCTTCACTAATTACAGTCTTTATAGTATAAGACTTCTGCTTCCAGCAGTGGCATAACTAACTAGGGTGCAGGGGTTGCAGCTGCTATGGGGCCCTGGCTGCTTCAAGGGCCTGCAGCTCCCCCTGCACCCTGTCAAGGACTGTCTCCAAGGCCTGCTCCCCTTCACTCCTGCCCACGGGAAAAACAGCCCCAGCGATAGCTCCACTTCCCCCTCCTCCCACTGCTCCCCACCCAGGTTACAGCCGCACTGAGGGTGTAGCAAGGAGGGGGGCCATATGTGGTCAGCTCCAAGTTCTGATCGAAGAGCAGAGCAGTGTCGCGATTCGTGGGTATTTATGGGGCATGGCCTATTGCCGAAAAGTGCCCGTTCCCATCTCAGACCTCTGAAGCTGTAGTCAGTTACTGCTCATAAGCTGCTACCACGCTTCCTCCCTCTCTCTCTCCCTGTCTGATACTCTCTGTCTCCATGGGCCTAGCTACCATAGGTGCAGGGGAAGTGACTGCTATGGGGCCCGAGTTGTCTCTGCGGCCCGAGCCTTCCCCAGCACTATTGTAGTTACTGAGTGAGCTCCAGCACTGGCATCTTTTACCTTTAGGTGTGCTGCTGCACTGCAGCCACACCTGCTCACCCGGCCGCCAGCTCCGCCTCTCCTGAGTATTAATGCTGGGAGGAGGTGTGGCTGAGTCTGCAAGGACATCCCTGGACCACGGCCACACCCCCTCTCAGCGTCTGTGAGGAGACACGAGGTGGAGCCGGGCCGGCCGGGAGAGCGGATGAGGCGGCAGTGCAGTCCCAATGGTGAGTGCTGCGGGGAAGGGGTTTCTATGAAGTAATCCACGGGGGGGCATGCGCAGTAGCGACAGGGGTGGGCCTGTTCTGCGGCATGGAAGTATGCTATTGGGCCCCGTCTGGCATAGCTACGCTCCTGTCTGTCTCCCTGTCTCTCGTCCGGACACTAAGACTCTCTCTCTGACACACTCTCTCTTTCTCTCGGACACTGTCACTCTCTCTCTTCCTGACAGACTCTCTCTCTCTCCCTGACACTCTCTCTTACACTGTCACTCCCTCTCTCTGATAATGTCTCTCCCTGCCTGACACTGTCTCTCTCCCTAACAATTTCTCTCTCTTTCTCTGACACGCTCTCTCCATCTCTCTCTTACACTCAGACTCTCTCTCCCTGACACACACTCTCTCTCTCTCTCTCTCTCTCTCTCTCTCTCTCTCTCTCTTTGACACTGTCTCTCCCTCTCTCTCCCTGATACTCAGACTCTCTCTTTACCTGACACTCTCTCTCTCTCTCTCTCACACACACAATATATATCCCTCTCTCCCCCTGACATGATCTCATTCTCTCTCTCTCTCTCTCTCTCTCTCTCTCTCTCTCTCTCTCTCTCTCCCTGAGATGGTCTCTGGCAATGTTTCTGTCTCTCCCATCCTGACACTTTCTCTCTCTGACACCCTCTCTCTTTTGTTTTATCTCACTCTTTATCGCCTTGACACTCACTCTCCTCTCTTTCTTTCCCTCCCTCTCTTATACTCTCTCAATCCTGCTCATTCCCCTCCCTCTTACTCCTCCTTCTCTCTCTTTGACACTTTCTTTCTTCCTGACACTCTCTCTCTCTCTCTCTCTCTCTCTCTCTCTCTCTGACACTGCCTCTCTCACTCTCTCTCTCCCTCTCACCCTAATACTGTCTTTCTCTCCCTAATACTGTCTCTCGCTCTCTCTGGCAGTGTCTGTCTCACTCTCTCCCAAACACTCTCTCTTTTTCTCTCTCATTTTATCTCTCCCTGACACTCTCACACTCTCCTCTCTGTCTCTCTTCCTTCCTCCCTGACACTCTCTCTCACTCCCGCTCACTCCCCTCGCTCTCTCTTGCTCCTTTCCCCTCTTTCTGACTCTCGCTGACACTTTCTTTCCCTCTCCTCTGACCCTGGCTCTTTCTCCCTCTCCGACACTGGGGTAAATTTACTAAGATTCGTATTTTCCCGTTTCAGGTCAAAGTTCAATCACGAATGACATCGAAAGTGTAAAACTGCAACTTTTTGAATTTATTACGACTAATTTACTAAGCTGTCGTATTCGGGTTTTTCTTTTGTTCCGATGTCGATGTCATTCGTGTTTTTTTTTCTATTTTTACGGCAGTGATTAGTAAAACACTGCCGACTTTTTAAAAATGAATCTCGGCCGGATCTGTGTGATCCGTGCTGGGGTTCATTTTTTATTTTTTTTTAAAATTAAACAGTGTAAAATAAAAAAAAAATTGCGTGGGGTCCCCCCTCCTAAGCATAACCAGCCTCGGGCTCTTTGAGCCGATCCTGGTTGCAGAAATATGGGGAAAAAAATGACAGGGGTTCCCCCATATTTAAGCAACCAGCATCGGGCTCTGCGCCTGGTCCTGGTTCCAAAAATACGGGGGACAAAAAGAGTAGGGGTCCCCCGTATTTTTAAAACCAGCACCGGGCTCCACTAGCTGGACAGATAATGCCACAGCCGGGGGTCACTTTTATATAGTGCCCTGCGGCCGTGGCATCAAAAATCCAACTAGTCACCCCTGGCCGGGGTACCCTGGGGGAGTGGGGACCCCTTCAATCAAGGGGTCCCCCCCCCCAGCCACCCAAGGGCCAGGGGTGAAGCCCGAGGCTGTCCCCCCCATCCAATGGGCTGCGGATGGGGGGGCTGATAGCCTTTGTTGTAAATGAAAAGATATTGTTTTTAGTAGCAGTACTACAAGTCCCAGCAAGCCTCCCCCGCATGCTGGTACTTGGAGAACCACAAGTACCAGCATGCAGCGGAAAAACGGGCCCGCTGGTACCTGTAGTACTATTACTAAAAAAATACCCAAATAAACACAAGACACACACACCTTGAAAGTAAAGATTTATTACATACATGCACACAAACATACATACATACTTACCTTATGGTCACACGCAGGTCGGTCCTCTTCTCCAGTAGAATCCAAGGGGTACCTGTTGAATAAATTCTACTCACCAGATCCAGGGTCCCAGGGTCCTCGGGGGAACCATTTGTAATCCAGGTACTTGAATAAAAAAACAAAACGGATTCCCGAGCCACGAACTGAAAGGGGCCCCATGTTTTCACATGGGACTCCTTTCCCCGAATGCCAGAAACCCACTCTGACTTCTGTCTAAGTGGGTTTCCTCAGCCAATCATGGAACGCCACGTTGTAGCACTCTCCTGATCGGCTGTGTGCTCCTGTACTGAGTGACAGGCGGCACACGGCAGTGTTACAATGTAGCGCCTATGCGCTCCATTGTAACCAATGGTGGGAACTTTCTGCCCTGCGGTTGACCTAAAGTGACGTCACCGCTGAGCAGAAAGTTCCCACCATTGGTTACAATGGAGCGCATAGGCGCTACATTGTAACACTGCCGTGTGCCGCCTGTCACTCAGTACAGGAGCACACAGCCGATCAGGAGAGTGCTACAACGTGGCGCTCCCTGATTGGCTGAGGAAACCCACTTAGACAGAAGTCAGAGTTGGTTTCTGGCATTCGGGGAAAGGAGTCCCATGTGAAAACATGGGGCCCCTTTCAGTTCGTGGCTCGGGAATCCGTTTTGTTTTTTTATTCAAGTACCTGGATTACAAATGGTTGCCCCGAGGACCCTGGATCTGGTGAGTAGAATTTATTCAACAGGTACCCCTTGGATTCTACTGGAGAAGAGGACCGACCTGCGTGTGACCATAAGGTAAGTATGTATGTATGTTTGTGTGCATGTATGTAATAAATCTTTACTTTCAAGGTGTGTGTGTCTTGTGTTTATTTGGGTATTTTTTTAGTAATAGTACTACAGGTACCAGCGTGCCCGTTTTTCCGCCGCATGCTGGTACTTGTGGTTCTCCAAGTACCAGCATGCGGGGGAGGCTTGCTGGGACTTGTAGTACTGCTACTAAAAACAATATCTTTTCATTTACAACAAAGGCTATCAGCCCCCCCATCCGCAGCCCATTGGATGGGGGGGGACAGCCTCGGGCTTCATCCCTGGCCCTTGGGTGGCTGGGGGGGGGGACCCCTTGATTGAAGGGGTCCCCACTCCCCCAGGGTACCCCGGCCAGGGGTGACTAGTTGGATTTTTGATGCCACGGCCGCAGGGCACTATATAAAAGTGACCCCCGGCTGTGGCATTATCTGTCCAGCTAGTGGAGCCCGGTGCTGGTTTTAAAAATACGGGGGACCCCTACTCTTTTTGTCCCCCCTATTTTTGAAACCAGGACCAGGCGCAGAGCCCGATGCTGGTTGCTTAAATATGGGGGAACCCCTGTCAATTTTTTTCCCATATTTCTGCAACCAGGATCGGCTCAAAGAGCCCGAGGCTGGTTATGCTTAGGAGGGGGGACCCCACGCAATTTTTTTTGAGAAAATAATCACTTTCCCACCCCTTCCCACTGATATACATGCACGGATCTCATGGATCCGTGCATGCCTATCCAATCACGGATAAAAAAAGCATGTCTGTTTTTTTAAAGCACTTTTTTACGAGTTGTAATTTTTCACGGCAGTGTTTTGTTTTTTTTGGCTTTGCACTTCTTAGTAAATGACCGAGATTCATACTTAAACAGCCGCGTTTTGACCGATGGTGTATTCATTCGTGATTTTTTCCTAGGACTTCCAAATATTACGAATGCCCTCATCACTGCCGTGATTTGAGTTTAGTAAATTACCGAGATGACACTTTGATGAAAAAACGGCATCTCGGTCAAAATCGGGACCTTAGTAAATTTACCCCACTGTCTCTCTATCTCCTTGACAGTGTCTCTCACTCTTCTTGACACTGACTATTTTTCCCTGACACTGTCTCTTTCACTCTCTCTCTCCCTGACACCCTCTCTCTCCCTTTTTGTCTGTCCCTGACATTTTCACTTTCTGTTGCTCCCAGCTCTTTCTCTCTCCCTGCACCCTTGACACTCTGTCTCACTCCCGCTCACTCTCCTCCCTCTCTCATCTCTCCTTTCTCTTTCTCCCTGATCCCCCACCCTTTTCCTCTCTGTCTTGCTCTTCTCTTTCTGCACCTGACACCCTCTTTGTCTCTCTCTCTCACTCTGCTCACTCTCTCTCTCCTGCTCTCCTAAGGGGCATTGTAGTGACAGTGACGTGGTGGGCCCTTTCAGGATTTTGCTATGGGGCCCACAAATTTCTAGTTACGCCCCTGGCTTCTAGCATACAGTATGTACAGGGTTGGACTGGCCCACAGGGGTACAGGGGAAACCCCCAGAGGGCCCCATTACCTGCCCCCCCACCTCACCCTCAAGGGTCAAGTTCCAGACTGTGCACTTCAATTTTACATTATACATATGTTTCATTATACTGCAGGGGACTATGGGATATTTTCTACAATGAATTCCTGTTATTAATCTTTTACATTAAAATAAACGCACTGACAGCATTTACTATATATATTTATCAAGGGGACCATACCATGGACTCTCTAATGGTTAGGTAAACCAATTTAGTGGATGGCCACACCCCTAAATATGGGCCCCATACCACAACATTCCCCCGGTGGGCCCTTCATGTCCAAGTCCGACACTGAGTATGTATCAAATTTTACCACCAATATTCTTATGTACTATATACAGTATAATGAAATACAGATGCCGGAATCCCGACACTGCTCAGCACGCCGGCACCTCGAATGAGATCACAAAGCCAGCGTTGGCATCTCAACAGCCGGGATCCCTATTGAGTAACTGCCGATGGAGAGGTAAGCAGTGGGGTTAGGTTTAGGTAGAGTTAGGCTGAAGGAAAGGGGGGCGGTTTAGGCTGTGGGGAGGAGGGGGTAGATTTAGGCTGTGGGGGGGGGGTTAGGTTTAGGCGCCACCGGGGAGGATTAGGCTGCAGGGAGAGAGCGTATTAGGTTTAGGCTGCAGTAAGGGAGGGTTAGGAGGTTAGGGGGACAGGGGTAGCATGCTTGCCCTACCCCTATTGGGATTATACATTTCATGGATGGTTTTCCGACAGCCGGAATTTTAGCCCCAACCCCTTATTTTATCTATTACTGGAATAATTTCACTGATTTATTTTTGTTTGTGGAACTAATTATAAGAATGGAAAAATGACACCAAAAATATAATAATAATAATAATAATAACAATAACAACAATAATAATAATAATAATAGTAATACTACTATTGCTGCTGCTACTACTACTACCACCACCACTACTACTACTACTACACTACCACTATTAATACTACTACTACTACTACTACTACACTACCACTTTTAATACTACTACTACTACTACTACTACTACTACTACTACACTACCACTATTAATACTACTACTACTATTACTACTACTACACTACCACTATTAATACTACTACTACTACTACTACTACTACTACTACACTACCACTATTAATACTACTACTACTACTACACTACCACTTTTAATACTACTACTACTACTACTACTACTACTACACTACCACTATTAATACTACTACTACTATTACTACTACTACACTACCACTATTAATACTACTACTACTACTACTACTACTACACTACCACTATTAATAATACTACTACTACTACTAATAATAATAATAATAATAATAATAATACCAATAAAAGTAACAATAATACATTTCTTACCTTGGAAGCAATATATCAGCACTATAGCGAGCTGCATGTCTTCTTGTAGACAGAGGTAGAATATGATTATATACAGGAAGCTCTTTCAATGTTTGAATAAAAAATAAAATTAAGTGATTTCAACACAGAGGAAGTAGTAGGAGGAGAAACACATAAGTAATAAGGGAGACAGAGAAGTAACAACAAATAGCTGATGAGTCTAAAGATGATAAATATAGATTTTTTTTCTCGGAAGAACATTAGATGGAAGTTTGAGATAAAAGTTGTTCAGAGAATTTAAGTAATCTAATAGATTAAATAAATTATTAAAGAGATTTTTGTGTTTTGGAAATAACAATAGCAACCCCCACAAAAGACATTAAGGTTTGTGGCCTTAAGAGCAACTAACATGTGGGTGCCCCTACCAAAAGACGTGTCAATATCATACGCTGGTGATGGTATTAATAGGTATAATATGCAAATACTGCCAGCTCCACAAATATGTTACAAACACTGTAATGCCTCCAGTCAGGGCTGGATTAAGCCTGGGGGGCACTTTAGACAGGGGGTCCCCGGTGGAAGTGGGAGGGGGGGCTGTATATAAGATTGTGCATGCCTCCCAACATGACCCATTCAAGGAGGGACAAAATGCTCTTTGCATGGACTTCCCTCTAATATATGATCGTAGTCACCTGTGTTGAACTATTTCATTGATAAGAAAGCTGTTTCAACACAGGTGATTGCAATCATAACTTAAGAAAGAAGTCCAGGTAGAGAGCATTTAGTCTCTCCTGGAATGGGTCATGTTGGGATTTATGGATTTTGTATATTACATTTAGCCCAATGGTGTATATTAGATTTAAACTAAACACCTAATTGAAATATAACTATTTTATAAAATGTTCTTGTAGTGGAACAAAGACAACTTAAACAATCTAAAAATACACATAGAAAAATAAAATATATAATTTATCTTGTCACATGCAAAAATAGCAGCAGCCTCTTTACTACTTACACACTGGCTCAGGACTCAGGAGGAGTGTGTATGTGTGTGTGTGTGTGTGTGTGTGTTTCTAGACCCTCATTAGAAAACAAGTTACACAGGACTCAGACACCCAGGTGTGGAGAGAGCTGTAAGTGACACATGGATCCCACCCTGTGTCACTTACAGATCTCACCAGCCTCCTATCTCTTCTCTGGTTAGGAAGCTCCATCGATAGTTAATTAATTCTGATACTCCTGTGTCTCTGCCTGCACTGCATACCGTCCTGCTCGCATTCTAGCTGTCTCATTCTGCTGCTGCATAAGAGGGAAAACTAGTGATATCAATGTGCTCTTGCTGGGGGGGCCCCTGACAGAGGGGGGCTTGTGGGACAGTATGCCTTGCACCCCTCCTTAATCTGTCTTTGCCTCCAGTTCCCATTATGCTGTACAAGAACTCCGGTTCATGTTATGCCACAGCGCCTCCACACTGTGATGTGGGCATTTGTGAGGGTCGCTCTGTATGTGTGGGTTCCTGAGCAACCGCCTAGGCCTACCTCTTGTAATTTGACACTGGATGTTGGGACCAGAGAGAGCAGTCCCTGTGTCATGGAGGCTGGTGGGAGAGACAGGAGGATATATAACATAGGGGCCTCTTTATCAGTTAATATTTTAGGGTTGTCTCCATAAAACATCTGCTTTCGGCTGAAGCAGCAAATATTAAGTATCCCCTGGATGTATGTACAGAGCGGTTGGGTTCGGGTGACCGGTGTTTGGGATCCCGCCGGTCACCATACCGATGCAGGGATCCTTTGCTCTAGATTGCCAGAGAGAAGGGGGGGTGAGCGTAAGGAAGCCGCTTGCGGGCTCGGTGGGTCGCTGTGCTTGACACAGGTTCTATTCCCACTCTATGGGTGTCGTGACAATGGGAATAGTCCCTGTTAGTCGGCATGCTGACTGTCGGTCGGTCCAGTCTTCGGGATTCCGGCATCGGCATATAGTGTCTGGCAGTCACATGACTACCTCCCGTACAGAGAACTACAGAATATATCTTCTGCATTTCTCTGTTTTCCAATGAAGAGGCAGCCCTTGTAGGGTTCTATGGTGGCTGCTTTATTGCCAAATTTGCCAAGCTTAGCCCCTGTAGCTAAAACTCTCTTTAGATGGCATTAGCCATTGTAGCTTATGGGCTACTTTCTGGGAGAGGGGTCTGTAATAATCCCTCTCTGGCAATCGTCTTCTGCACTGATGTGGCCAGCAGACCATCATGTATAGTAGCGCTGCCAGCTCCCACAGAACAAATCATCTGCGTATCTACCCCTTGGCCAGGATGGCAGTTGCCAGGGACACCACCCAAAGGGTGGCGCTGCCACCCATGGCCAGGGGTTAGACTCACACCTGGATGAGGCATGGCCCTCCAACCTGCCCACAGAAGTGGAAAAAGCCACGTTCACGATCGGAGCCACAGCTACAGAGAGCTCTGCTTGGCAGAGCTCTCTGCATACAGGGTGCATGCCGTCCAGCCCCAACATCAGCTCTCTTCGGCCTGGTTACTGTCACACTGGCCAAGGTGAGATGTGCAGTAGCTCAGTCACTGTGTCTCTGTTTAGATATGTGTGCTCTATACAGAGTTCAAGCCAGCCCTCCAACTTTCATTAATCCATTACGGTCTTGGTGCCTTCCACGACTGTTTGTACAGCCAAATATAGACAGGTACAATCAGAGGTGGATAATAAATAAGCAGGGGCGCGACCAACAGCAGCAGGTAAGAGGAAGGTCAATACCTCAAAACTAAACAATAGAAAAAAGGATATGTATACCAGCGCTGGCTGAACGGATTAATAAGTTAAAATAATATAATATTAATAGTAATAAAAATAATAAGGATGGTTTGCTCTATTTAAAAAAAGTAACAATTTATTGACATATCACATGTAACAAATCTAAAAAGAAGGAATTCCTGTTGCCACAAGGTGGCGATAAAACTTGAATATGTCTTATCTGGACAAAATTTCATAAATTTCATATTCTCCTGTATTAGAATTGTCCATTCCTAAAGGCTAGGACAGCCTCCCTTTGTGCATTCACTGTAATAGGTAAATAATTACCAGATCCCCACGTTGGTAAGCATCAGCGTTGGAACAAGTCCATTTGTAGCTGTAGGGGTGAAGTAAACCACTTTGATGATAGGGTCCAGTGATGGGAGAGAAGTCCAAATTGTGCCGAAGGAGGACACGGCTTTGCGGGCTGGTTTGGAGAATGGAGTCCAGATAGATCAGGTAAACTCAAGTCCAGATGAGTAGAGTAATCTCAACGCGTTTCACTGGTATAATCCAGCTTACTCAGGAGCATAAGTTCCATAAGCATGGGGTGCTCTATTTATACCCTTCCTGATGAACTCATTAGCACCACCTGTTTGGGTTATTGTTAGTACATAAAGACAAACCATCCATAATAACAATATAAAAGACTATCAGTCCAAAGTAAAAACTTAATATCTATTTATAAATTATATTACATTTAAAAAACGAGTATTATTACCCCATTTAAACAGAAAAAGAATGTAAGATAGTGCCGATCATGTGACGTGCCTCGTCACATGATCGGCAAAAACAGCAGTCCCATTGGTCCGGAATGTCTCTCAGTGGTCACATGGTATCTAACATGTGACCATGTTCTTAAAGCCCCTTCTCCCGAGGTATATTCTTGCTCCTAAGGAGACCTCGGCGATCTTCTATTCCGTAGGCGGGCCTGTACCTCATGACGGAGCGCTCACGTGATGTGCGTCATCATCCGGCTTGTCACGTGAGCGCAACCCACTTGTTGTGAGTTCCCCTTCAAAACGAAGACCCGGTCTCTTGATGGAATACTAAACCCACCCCGGGCCTCCCCCATATATCGGCTTCCGTACTATATGGTTGTCATGGAAACCTGTTTGGCATTATTAGTTTTTCAGACCTATATACAGTTTCTACATATTATACTTTGGTTGGAGATGTGTATTTTATCAATATAAGAGACAATGTTGTATGAGAAGTGAATGAATAAACATTAAGAACTCATTAAATGACAGATATCTTTTGCTTTAAATAGATGCGGACACAGATTTCATTTTCCTATATGTGCCATCATGAACCCACATAGAGTTAAGTTTTTTTACTTTTGTTATGATTCAAATAAGACTAGATGTATGGGTGAATTCAAACATCTTGTCTATAGTCTACAAATAATTACCCATAGATATCATTCCAATTAGTGCAGAATAATGATTATTAACAATTGTCTAATGATTTTCGTATCAACCAATGTATATAAGAATCTGTGCATCTGCACGCATACCCCGATGGATATGTCCATAGTAATAAATTAGTCAATCTTATATCCAGAATAGAAAATATAAACGGTATTAATAATAATCATATGATAATCCCAATATTAACAATATTGTCATGAAAAGCATATATGTAAATGATAGTACTGTAACCGAGTACATATGTCATAATTTTAGAAGGATTCCACATATCCCTAGATGACAGAATTTAGTTATATGGCTTCGTTTAGTCCATCTGGATGTAACAAATTATATTTGAGCATCCAGAAGACTTCCCTACGGCATAGTTGATTGAACCTATCGCCCCCTCTATCTGTTGGTGTAATGTGTTCCAGGCAAATGATAGAAAGACAAGCAGGATTGCTTTCATGTTTGGCTATATAATGTCGTGAGACACTATGTGCCTCCAATTTGCGTATTATGTTTCGGCGATGTTCCATAAAACGTGTATGCATTGCTCTTGTGGTCCTGCCTACATAATTTAGGCCACACCCACAAGTTAACACATATATCACAAATTTTGAATCGCAATTCATAAAGATTTGAGGATATATTTCTCAGAAGAACCAGGTATAGAGATGTGTGTAGTCTTACGATCCATATGGTGACACATAGTGCATCTACTTTTGCCACATCTATGGAGACCTACTGGTTTGGTGGTTAGCCAATCTGAACCGTCTCCTCTTCCTTTCATTAATGCAGGTCTGAAATGGCTAGGTGCCAAGATGGTCTTAAGGGCTCTATTTTTCTTGTATATAATCTGTGGTTTGTTAGGTAGTATACTTCCTAAGACATTATCCTGTTTTAATATCCTATAGTTCCTACTAACAATGGTTTTAATTTAGTTGGCGCATCTGTTATATTTACAGATAAAAGCCACTTCTCTTTCTTTTGTATCCTGGTTAACATTTTTATTTCTAGACGGAAGTAGTAAGTCTTGTCTATCCATATCCAGAACCTCCCTGAGAGCTTTATCAAGAATATATTGTGGATATTCCCTATTTTTAAAAGAGTCTATAAGTTGGTTGGCCTGTGTTTTGAAAATGTCTATATTCGAACAGTTGCGTCTAAGTCGCATTAGTTGCCCTTTAGGGATATTGTTCTTCCATGGGGCGTAGTGAGCACTTCTATAATGTAGGTATGAATTGGTATTAACTGATTTAATAAAATTTGATGTAATAATTGTATTTTCTCTTATCTCAAGGGTCACATCCAGGAAGTCAACACGGTCCCTATCATAAGTGAAGGTGAAATTAAGATTGTGCACATTGGATTGAAGGTGAGCAACAAAGGTGGTAGCTGAGAGAAGATCCCCATCCCAAATAATAAATAAATCATCTATGTACAGCCCATAGAAAACCAGGTTCGCCTCCCAGGCCGCGTCCCACACACGGGCGTCATCAAAGTCCCCCATGTAGAGGTTCGCATAACTGGGGGCGAACTTGGTTCCCATGGTGGTACCTGTGAGTTAAATAATATTTGTGATTAAAAATGAAATAATTATGTGTAAGGATGAAGAGAATACATTGTATAAGAAAAGATTGATGCTGTTCTTCAAGAACCTGTGTCCTGCGTAGCAAATCTGTAATAACTTTGATACCAGTGGTGTGAGGTATATTCGTATAAAGTGCCTTGACATCCAGTGTCAGGAAGGCATACGTCTCCTTCCACTGGATATGTTGAATTTTATTTAAAAAATCTTTAGTATCTCTCAAATGTGATTTCGATAATGGTACATGTGGTTGAAGAAAAGCATCAATATAAAATGAAAGGTTTGATGTGAGTGAATTGATGCCAGAAATAATTGGGCGTCCCGGTGGTGCAGTGATGGACTTGTGAATCTTAGGGAGAAAGTAAAATGTGGGGGTGGTGGGGAATTGTGGTAATAGGAACCGTAATTCGTCCCTGGATATGACCCCCTTACTCAACCCTGACTCCAATAATATTTTAAGTTCTTGAATAAATCTAGAAGTTGGATCCTGAGTGAGGACACTGTAAAATGCAGTGTTCTCTAATTGGTTAAGGGCTTCAGTCAGGTAATATGACCTATTCATCACCACCAAGCCTCCGCTCTTATCGGCTTCCTTGATGATTATGGATGTATCCTGTGTGAGTTGCCAGAGAGAAGGGGGGGTGAGTGTAAGGAAGCCGCTTGCGGGCTCGTGGCTCGCTGTGCTTGACACAGGTTCTATTCCTACTCTATGGGTGTCGTGGCAATGGGAATAGTCCCTGTTAGTCGGCATGCTGACTGTCGGTCGGTCCAGTGTTCGGGATTCCGGCATCGACATATAGCGTCTGGCAGTCACATGACTACCTCCCGTACAGAGAACTACAGAAGATATCTACTGCATTTCTCTGTTTTCCAATGAAGAGGCAGCCCTTATAGGGTTCTATGGTGGCTGCTTTATTGCCAAATTTGCCAAGCTTAGCCCCTGCAGCTAAAACTCTCTTTAGATGGCATTAGCCATTGTAGCCTATGGGCTACTTTCTAGGAGAGGGGTCTGTAATAATCCCTCTCTGGCAATCGTCTTCTGCACTGATGTGGCCAGCAGACCATCATGTATAGTAGCGCTGCCAGCTCCCACAGAACAAATCATCTGCGTATCTACCCCTTGGCCAGGATGGCAGTTGCCAGGGACACCACCCAAAGGGTGGCGCTGCCACCCATGGACTCACACCTGGATGAGGCATGGCCCTCCAACCTGCCCACAGAAGTGGAAAAAGCCACGTTCACGATCGGAGCCACAGCTACAGAGAGCTCTGCTTGACAGAGCTCTCTGCATACAGGGTGCATGCCGTCCAGCCCCAACATCAGCTCTCTTCGGCCTGGTTCCTGGCACACTGGCCAAGGTGAGATGTGCAGTAGCTCAGTCACTGTGTCTCTGTTTAGATGTGTGTGCTCTATACAGAGTTCAAGCCAGCCCTCCAACTTTCATTAATCCAGTACTGTCTTGGTGCCTTCCACGACTGTTTGTACAGCCAAATATAGACAGGTACAATCAGAGGTGGCACTCTCAGGACATTGCTGAATATGTTACATATTTTCAGCAAAGTCCTGAGAGTGCCTCGTGCTAACAGCTTGGCGAGCGCAGTGAGCCCGCAAGGGGCTCATTTGCGCCCGCCACACTGTCAGTATGCCGGCGGTCGGGCTCCCGGCACCGGTATGCTGCTCGCCCCCGGGAGCCCGACCGCCGACATACCATATTACACTCCCCCAGTGCCATCCACAGAGAGAAGCAATGCAGTGGTGATTAGAGGTGGCACTCACACGGGCTTCCAGACAAATAACAATTGCTGCAGTTGAATCAAACTGCGACTACAGTTTGTGTTATTTATCTGGAAGTCCGTGTGAGTGCCACCTCTAATCACCAATATATATATTTTTTCATTGCAGACGCAGGCAGTAGGTAGCGATGCTCCCATTACCCACAGAAGGAAAAGCTGGAGGAGCTTAGCAGGGATAGCAGGAAGCTACTGATACTCAGTGGCACCAGGGGGAGTGTGTGTAAGCACACTCCCACGACTAGTAGCAGGACAATTGTGAGCACCCCCACTGATGGTACGCAGAGCAATTACTATCATGTGGCATATGTGTAAGGGGCACTACTGTATGGCATAATGTGTAAGGTGCACTACTACTGTGTGCAGGCCCAGCGACAGGGGGGGTCAAAGGGGACACCCGTATGGGGCCCCAAGGATCAGGGGGGCCCCGAGCATCAGGGCCACAAGAAATGTGTAGGCAGCGCCTAAGAAAGCTGTGGCTCCCGTGCACTCTGGGACGCCCATACATCAATTAACAGATAATTACTTCCCAATACAAACACCACCCCCGCCGCATACCCCATCACTTGGTCTGAGCTGATCCCGTGCTGTGTTGCCAGCGTTGCGGCGTCACTACGCATGAACCCGCGCCAGCCCGTCCCTGCTGCTGCCGCTGACTCCGAGGAGCTGAGCGGCACAGCACTGCCAGGCCCACTGACTGGGAATATCAGACAGCAGCCGACTGCAGCTTTACCAATGTGATGTGACAATCTGTGGGTCTGTGTCTATATATGTATGTTTGTGTCTGTGTAGTATATGTACATGTATGTGTGCTTATATATGTATGTTTGTATATGTGTATGTGTATGTATATGTGTGCGTGTGTATGTATATACTGTATATTTATATATATATATATATATATATACACACATTTATATTGAGGGGAAGAGTTGAGGGGGTAGGGGGCCCCCAGCGATATCAGTGTATGGGGCCCCAAGATTTCTGTTGCCGGCCCTGACTATGTGGCATAATGTGTAAGGGCATACTGTGTGGAATAAAGTGTAAAGGGACTAATGTGAGGTGTAATGTGAACAAGGGGATTACTGCGTGGCATAATGTGTAAGGGGCTACTGTGTGGTGTAAAGTAAATAACAGGCCCTACTGTGTGATATATTATGAATACAAGATATTAATATGTGGTGTAATGTGAGTAAGGGGCACTACTGTGTGGAGTCATTTGACTAAGAGGTACCATTGTGTGGCCATGCACTTTCACCACAAGACCATGCCACTTTTTTGGGTGCTGTACCTCCATAAAATATGGAGGGGTGCACCAGCATTTGTACTAGTACAGAGCACAAAAATGTGGTGGTGGGGAGGGGGGTGCCATTCCCTTACTTTGCCTGGGGCACTCTGACCCCGAGATACACCCTTGGAACAAGTGAAGTGTTTGCATTAATTTACCTGTAACACATGGCAGGGCTGGGATCCTAACGGAGTCGCTGTCCCTGCAGGTGTATAAGGATACATGGGGGAAATCCATAACTTCATATTGCTGCAATATGTGCCAATGAATAATTAATATCAGGTCTAGAACCCAATATTTAATAAATATGCCCCTTAGAGGTCTATTTACTAAGCCTTGGATGGAGATGAATCCGATGGAGATAAAGTACCAGCCAATTGGCTCCTAACTGTAATTTTTCAAACCCAGCCTGTGACATGGCAGTTAGGATTCGATTGGCTGGTACTTTATCTTTTTCTCCATCCAAGGCTTAGTAAATAGACCCCTGAGTCTCATAGGAAATGTGGTCCTACCTCAGAGCTGCCATTTTTGGAGGTTTACCACAATACACATGGATGCTATAACCATTTAAAAAGTGCACAGCAGATACGGGCCACCAGCACAGAGAGCTCCAACAGGTTCTATGCATCAAACACCAGAAAGCGTTACCATAGCCTGTGCCTGATAGGCGATACTTTCTATAGATTACATTGCCTATAGTGGCCCACAGAGGGATCCGAAGGATACTTTTAGTGATACCGGTTATGAGCCCATAGGCTGCCCAATGGCCACACTGTAGCTCATTCATTTACCTGCAGTAGCGCACACAGGGGGGGTTTCTGAGTGGTGGTAGCAAGACATTCACCCATAGGCAAAACTCAATGAGGGTGTGTCAATGGAATATCAGCCAATGCGGTGATGTGCCTATTGTAATTATCCCTGTTTTCAGAAGCATCTCTTGCAGCAGTGATAGGGCTGGTGTGAGTACGCAACCAATGAGGCTATGGTGCCAAGTGTACGTATAGGGGACATCCAAATGCAGAGAAGCATACAACTCTATACTGTATGGGCAAATATATGTTGCAAAAAAAGGGGGCGGTAGTGAGCACAAGTTTTGTTTATTAGATACAGGTTGAGTATCCCATATCCAAATATTCCGAAATACAGACTTTTTTGAGTGAGAATGAGATAGTGAAACCTTTGTTTTTTGATGGCTCAACGTACACACACTTTGTTTAATACACAAAGTTATTAAAAATATTGTATTAAATGACCTTCAGGCTGTGTGTATAAGGTGTATAAGAAACATAAATGAATTGTGTGAATGTAGACACACTTTGTTTAATGCACAAAGTTATACAAAATATTGTCTAAAATGACCTTCAGGCTGTGTGTATAAGGTGTATATGTAACATAAATGAATTTTGTGAATGTAGACACACTTTGTTTAATGCACAAAGTTATACAAAATATTGTCTAAAATGACCTTCAGGCTGTGTGTATAAGGTGTATATGTAACATAAATGCATTCTGTGCTTAGACTTCACTCCCATCACCATGATATCTCATTATGGGATGCAATTATTCCAAAATACGTAAAAATCCCATATCCAAAATACCTCTGGTCCCAAGCATTTTGGATAAGGGAGACTCAACCTGTAGTAGTATGTTGTACTGGTATGTGGCCGGATATGTTATCTTATTAGAGTCTCTCAAATTGTTAATTACACTTAGAGAACGTTTTTGTATTTATTGTGTTGTTCAGGCAGTGTTCCCCATGAGTCAGAGAAATGCGTATTTAGACAGGGAAGAGAGAGAAGACTTGTGTATGTAAATATACATAAAACTTAACTTTTATTGTCTATCTCATAAATAATCCATTTTTTTTGTCACAAACACACACTCAGTGAAAATGGATTAAGTCATTGGAAGAATATTCCCTTCTCTTTTCATCTCAGCAGGGATCAACATTAGGTGGTTTACCCTGAATCAATTTATGAACACTTACCTGGATACTCTGCATGTCCTCGTAGTAAAAGGTGACACAGATAACAGCAAACAAGAGTGACAGCAAAAAATGACATGACAACTCCAGACTTCAAACTCCGAACCAGAGATTATCCCACTCAGTACAGGTTGAGTCTCCCTTATACAAAATGCTTGGGACCAGAAGTATTTTGGATATGGAATTTTTCCGTATTTTGGAATAATTGCATACCATAATGAGATATCATGGCGATGGGACCTAAGTCTAAGCACAGATGCATTTATGTTACATAAACACCTTATACACACAGTGTGAAGGTAATTTTAGCCAATATTTTTAATAACTTTGTGCATTAAACAAAGTCTGTGTACATTCACACAATTAATTTACGTTCTATATACACCTTATACGCACAGCCTGAAGGTCATTTAATACAATATTTTTAATAACTTTGTGTATTAAACAAAGTGTGTGTACATTGAGACATCAGAAAACAAAAGTTTCACTATCTCACTCTCACTCAAAAAATTCTGTATTTTGGAATATTCCGTATTTCGGAATATTTGGATATGGGATACTCAACCTGTATATCACAGAGTATTGTATGTCATGCATAGGTGTCACATTGCGTTGGTTCTTGAGTCAATCTCTATGTGATCTGAATGGAGATCATCAGGTCACACATTCTCTTGTATCAAAAACCTATTTCAGGTCTATCTATGCCAATTATATATCAGAACATGTCTGCGTTTATACTAGTACCCACAGTGTAACCCTTGTGTCAGCATGTTAGTGCAGTCTGGTATCTATTACACGGTATATATTGCCACATTGCTGCTGAAGGCAATACTATCACATTCATGTCATCTTAAATTTGCCCTGTTCCGACTGTCCACATATCTGTGGTTAAGTAGATAGTGGGAACAGCGGAATTTCAGAGGACACTAAGTACTTTTTTTAATGCCCTTGTACAGGCTGGGAATTGCTTTTCTAGTAAAGTGGAATCTAGGTGGGATTTGGTAGCGGGGACACAGGATCTCAATTGACTGTCTAAAACCCACTGCATTAATGGTGGACACTGGACGCACATCAAAAAACAGTATAGCTCTTATGGCGTCAGTTATCCGCTGTGCAACTGAGTGACTTCTGCCATACTTGCTCCCCCTTGCAAAGGATTGTTTAACAGTCAATTGTTTTGTTAAACTACTATTAGTTGTCTTCTTGGTCCCCTTCAGGGATATAGATCCACTCATAGCAGCAGCAGAAGGCATAGCACTCAAGGATCCATCTGAGGAAGCCTGGATAGGAGCCAGTCATGCTTATAACATTGGATTCAGGACTACTTCTAAACATGTTTAAGCATATTGACAATGAAGGTGTTGGTGGTGGAGATTGCAGGTGCTTGGATCTAATAGAGAGAAGGGAGCTAGGTGATGCTGGACTGGTTGTTGTTATGTTTTTAGTCAAAGTTTCTGAATTTGGAAAAAAAAATGTTTTTTGATGAATGCACTGCAAGTGACGTAACAGGGAGGAAGTTCCTACATTTTTAAGGTCTCTACCTTTACAACGGGTACACATCTGTTGACAGTTGGTGCCTGATTTACACAAACAACATCCTCATCAACATCCTCATTATCAACATCCTTATTAGCCCAGCTAGACAAATATACTCCTCATCCTGGTGCAATTCCACAGAGGCATCCTCAATTTCTGTCAGCATGTAGACTTTTGCTGCTCATCCCCACATTTGCAGAGGGCACTTAAATGGTGGAAGGATCCTCTTCTTCGAGTAGAGTATTGGAAAGTTCATACTCACACATGGCACCCACAGATACACTTAGGGGGTCATTCCGAGTTGATCGCTCGCTAGGTATTTTTTGCAGCGCTGCGTTCAGATAGTCGCTGCCTATGGGGAAGTGTATTTTTGCTTTGCAAGTGTGCGGTCGAATGTGCAGCCAAGCGGTACAAAAACAGTTTGTGCAGTTTCTGAGTAGGTCTGAACTTACTCACTTCAGCCTGTCCGGTCCCGGAACTGACGTCAGACACCCACCCTGCAAACGATTGGACACGCCTGCATTTTTCCAACCACTCCCTGAAAACGGTCACTTGACACCCATAGACGCCTTCTTCCTGTCAATCTTCTTGCGATCGGCTGTGCAAATGGATTTTTTGTTAAATCCATCGCCAGCAACGATCCGCTTTGTACCCATACGACGCACGTGTGCATTGCAGTGCATACGCATGCGCAGTTTTGCTGAGATATGATTCTTTATTTTATATAAAAAAGAGGAAACAATAAAAAAATAACTTTGATATTTGCTTCCTTCGCCAACAAAGGGCATTCATCAAGTCAGCGATTTGTGTGGCAAAGTGCCATTTGAATAGTGATACATTTATGATACATGCGGTCTGACCAGCAGTGTCACAGAAAAATAATGGTATAGTACACTGTGATATAGCATTATATATATATATATATATATATATATATATATATATATATAAGCTTTTATTTTATTTTTCACTAGGGCAGAGCACCCCTATATTGACAGCACCTCTGGATGGACACAGCAGCTGCTTGTCGGACCCAGGAGCCCATTGATGGAAGGCCAGAGAACCTATGCACAAACATAGAGCAGACCCTTGTTGGACACATCATCCCCAATATGAACACAGCACCCATTTATGTACAACAAAGCACCCCTGGGGACAAAGCAAATACAGTTGTGGTATCACCTACAGTGTCACGATCCGTGTATGATACACTGCGGTCTGACTGGCGATGTCACAGAAAAATAATAGCATAGTACACTGGGGTATAGCACAAAAAAAGATACATTTTTGAAATTATATTTTTAGCTTTTATTTATTTTTACACTGGAGCCCTAGATTGCCAGAGCACCCGTGGACGCACACAGCAGCCCCTTGTTGGACACAGCAGTCCCTTGATCAACAGCAAGAGCACCCCTGGACGAACACAGCGGCCCCTTTATGGACAATACAGCACCCCTGGATGGACAACACAGCACCCCTGGATGGACAACACAGCACCCCTGGATGGACAACACAGCACCCCTGGATAGACACAGCATGGACTTGTTCACTCAATACAAGCTCCACAGGCAGTGTGAAGATGGCACAATCACAGGGGACCTTTATAGAATCCAAAACTCACAAGAATCCAGCAGCAGGAGGATGATGCTTTGCCTCATTTTGGGATCCGAGTCAGGTAGGAAAACTCAAGCCGGACTCAGATCCTGGCTCATAATGCTATGTTTGGGTGGGTCCGGTTCTCAGAGAACCAGACCGGCTCATCTCTATAATAAACACTATATATATATATATAGAAATAAACACAAGAAGCAATGTTTTCTAGCATAAGTGCTTACATGTGATTATGATATGCAACAAAGTATGACAATTACATTTGTACAGTATATATATATATATATATATATACACACACACACACACACACACACACACACACATTTATATAGAATATCACAGCTAAACTCAATCACTTTGATGAAAAGAAAGAAGTGCCATAGTGTAATTGGTGCTGTGTATGAACACCTATATATGGGTCAGGTGACAGATGTCCGGGACTTCTTTCATGACCCTGAGGTAAACCATTGACAGCCATCACTATTCTCTTCTCTACTACTTTCATCTTCTCCATCCTCTTTTTGTCCACTCTCCAGGTCCCCGTTGCCATATAACTTCTGTGCTGTCACATGCCGGCTCTAGTTCTTGGTTCTGAAATGAGATAATAACAGAGTTAGAGATCCCATTGGATTATTATGAAAATCTACCACAGCCACCATATACATATATATATATATATATATATATATATACAGGTTGAGTATCCCTTATCCAAAATGCTTGGGACCAGAGGTATTTTGGATATGGGATTTTTCCGTATTTTGGAATAATTGCATACCATAATGAGATATCATGGTGATGGGACCCAAGTCTAAGCACAAAATGCATTTATGTTACATATACACTTTATACACACAGCCTGAAGGTCATTTTAGCCAATATTTTTTATAACTTTGTGCATTAAACAATGTGTGTGTACATTCACACAATTCATTTATGTTTCATATACACCTTATACACACAGCCTGAAGGTCATTCAATACAATATTTTTAATAACTTTTTGTATTGAACAAGGTTTGTGTACATTGAGCCATCAAAGAACAAAGGTTTCACTATCTCAGTCTCACTCAAAAAAGTCCGTATTTCGGAATATTCCGTATTTCGGATATTTGGATATGGGATACTCAACCTGTATATATATATATATCATCACCACAGAGAATGAGTCACCTATTGATGGGATATTTTATACATTTGTATGATTCACAAATACATTAGTATAGAATATGCAAAATCGTTACCCAGATAATGTGGGATGTATGTTCAGTGTACAGGATAACGCATTTCACTATAAAAAGGTAACACAGCAACCTGACAATGAGCCAAATACCAATATTCCTCTCATTAGATTACAAGCACATGATACAGAATAACTAGAACACACATTATGCTTACATAAAATCACGCTTTGTAATATGTAAGCACAGGTATGTTTATATATAGGTGCACAGGTGCATATGACCCTGGGATGAGTCCTGTGACCCTGGGATGAGTCCTGCGGCCTGAGCCCCTTGCTACGTTTTTATGTTGCTCAATCATACACAGGGACATAACCAAAATATGATCTTCAATGGTGTAATATGTAACAGAATGTTTCATTGCACTTTTTGCCATGTCTTCCTGCAATCATTATGTATGTTTCCAGCTTTGATTACCATGACATATAGGGCCTGATTCTGAGTCACATCTTATGTGGAAGTCGGGCGCAGTAGAGCAATTATTTTTGCACATGTATCTCAGTTGAGTATGTACAGTGACAAAGTAGCAATATCAGTAGGGCCGGTCCTTGGCCTTGTGGCGCCCAGGGCAAAGTATAGGGGCGTGGCTTCAAATGGGGGCGTGGTCAGTTACTCCCCCATTTATGACCCCTGTAGCGACACTGAAAAAAAACGTAATAAAAAAAGTATACTTACCATCCCCGTTCCTGATGCAGACCACTGCAGACCTCCTCCATGGCGGCGCCGCTCTTCTCCTCTCCTCGATCTATGGGAGAGACGTTATTACGTCTCTCCCATAGAACAGCATAGAAACTAGAGGTCAATTATGACCCCTAGTGTCTGTGCCACTATGCTGTGCGGTGCGCAATGACGTCATCGCGCACTGCACAGCAAAGGTCCTCTACATGAAGGGAAACTAGACCATAGCGTCTAGTTTCCCTTCATGGAGAGGACCTTTGCTGTGCGGTGCGCGATGACGTCATCGCGCACCGCACAACTAAGGTCCTCTCAATGACGGGAAACTAGACGCTACGTGTCTGGTTCCCTTCAAAGCGGGGGGGGGCACTGCGGGGGGCACAGTGGCAGAACTTGCCCTGGTGCGGCGCCCTCCGGATGGCGCCGGCGCCCTCCGGATGGCGCCGTGCCCTCCGGACGGCGACGGCGCCCTCCAGAAGGCGGCGCCCCAGGCAAAAGTACCGCTTGCCCATGGCAAGATCCGCCACTGAATATTGTATTGTAGGCATGTTATGGTAGTGTTATGGGCTGAAAAGGATGCATAAACACTAGAGATGTGCGCGGACACTTTTTTCCGGGTTTGGATGTTTTTTGAAGAAGAAAAAACATAAAAACAGTATCTCAGTTGAGTATGTACAGTGACAAAGTAGTGATATCAGACACACGTATGTGGAGACAGCAGGGTAGCTAATCAAACGCACAATGATGTATTGTGGGCATGTTATGGTAGTGTTATGGATGCATAAATAGTAGAGATGTGCAGCAGACACTCTTTTTTCGGGTTTGGATGTTTTTTGAAGGAAAAAAAACATAAAAACAGCTAAAATCACAGAATTTGGGAGTAATTTTGATCCTACGGTATTATTAACCTGAATAACATTCATTCCCACTCATTTCCAGTCTATTTTGAACACTGAACACCTCACAATATTATTTTTAGGCCAAAAGGTTGCACTGAGGTGGCTGGATGACTAAGCTAAGCGACACAAGTTTGCGGCACAAACACCTGGCCCATCTAGGCGTGGCGCTGCAGTGTCAGACAGGATGGCAGTTTTAAGAACTAGGCCCCAAAGAGCACATAATGCAAAGAAAAAAAGAGGTGCAAGATGGAATTGTCTTGGGCCCTCCCACTCACCCTTATGTTGTTTAAACAGGACATGCACACTTTAATAAACCCATCATTTCAGCGACAGGTGGTGCCTTGGAAAAAACTTGCCAAGTTCACTGACTCATAGCTAGCTTCAAACATACCACCTCCTTCTTTGATGACTTTTCACATTATGAGAAGAGGCAAGAGGAAGAGGACAGTGTCAAGAAGGTAATTAAAAATCAGAGAGGCACACGCAATCAGGAACAACACACAGGCTTTCACCTCCACTCCTATATTGATGTGGAACGGAAAGATCTTCAACCAAGCAAATATATAATTACCACATTACTGGAAAAGCTGAAAAACTAGGGGTCAAAGCCTCTAAATATGAACCCCCTTCTCCATTTTCAGGGATTAAGATAATCTCGGATTTAATGCTGGGATGCAAATAAACTGGTGTACACCACAGGATAAAGATTGGATATTTTCCCCTCCACTGAGTCTGGAGACTTATTTTTTGAAAATCTCGTGGGTTTCTTTTTTTCCATTTTTTTTTTTTTTTTAAAAGTTAGAATTTTTATTGAGGTTGGTCAGTAAACAAAACAGTAACAAGAACAAACTTGTGCGGGGTAATGATATTGAACATGAAAACAAACATTTTACATACCATATCAAAACAATAGAGACATTTTCATGGAGTAATAGGCCAGTAGGTATTAGTAATTTGTGCCCTGCGTAACTCTACATGTGTATCTGACCTTTCTCATTTTATTTTTCCGATATAGTATAAAATTTATACCAAAACAGAGTGTAATCTTGTGAAGAGTAAGAGTAGGAAAGCAAAAGGAAAGGGAGGGAGAGAAGAGGCTATAGAGTATATCTTAATAAAGGGGAAACAAAGGAAAAATTGCATATCGGGAGGCAAGAGGATGGGAACAGTCCACTGTATTTATAACAGAGGGGGGGACATCAGAAGTGATATAGATATTAGCATAATTAGCAACATCAACAGAGTCCGGGCATCAATAAAGACCGAGCGAGGTACCAAGGAGACCAGATGTTGTGGAACTGGGCCACTGTGTTGTTCCTCAGGCTTGTGATATATTCCATACTGGCTATATAATTAATCTTGGTCAACAGTAATGCCTTGGAGGGAGGTTTATGGTCTTTCCAGCATTTAGCGATCAGAGATTTAGCCGCCATGCAAAGGAACATGGTAAATTTGTCTTGGGGTTTGGGTAGCAATGGTATGGGAGCATGCAGAAGAGCAGTTTCAGGGGAGAGGTCTAGATTATGTCCGCATGTTTGAGCAATAAGTGCTCCTACCATTTTCCAAAAGGGGCGAATAGAGGGGCACGTCCACCATATGTGGAAAAAGGTGCCCTCCTCTCCACAGAGTCTCCAACACAGGTTTGATGTCGTGGGGTAAATGGAATGAAGTCTGGAAGGAACTAAGTACCACCTGGTGTAGACCTTATAGCATGTTTCTTTGAGTGCCACATTAATGGAGGCTTTAGCAATGCGCATTCTGATTTCTTCCCATTGATCATCTTCCAACGGATGGGAGAGATCTGATTCCCAGGCTAATTCATGTGATTCACGGTCAGGGGGGTCTGGGGTCAGAATAGAGTTGTATATTGTTGAGATATTTCCTTTTTTGCCAATTGAAAGTAAACACATATGTTCAAAGGAGGTGGGTGATTTCAAAGATGTAGTTTTAAGCTGAGATTTGAGAAAGCTAAGAATTTGGATGTAATGGTAATGGCACGAGGGTGGCAAACCAAGGCGTTCCTGAAATTCTCCAAAAGAGGTCGGTGCTGAATGGCCTTTAACATGGATAAATCTTGTGACACCCTGTGATTGCCATGGAGCCGCCATTTTTCGTTCGCATCCTGGGGGAAAGGCAGGATGTCCCCAGATAGGTGTTAAAGGTGAGGGGTGTGAGGTTAGATTGTAGGTGCTGCGGAGTTTGTCCCATAATCCAAGGGTGAAATTAATCGTGGGGATTGAGTAGGCCGAGGCTGGTCTGCAGGACCTGGGGAGCCATAGAAGAGAGTCGAGGGGGACGCCCTGGTACATAGAGTTCTCAATATCGACCCATTTTCTGTTCCCTTGAAGGGAATGCCAGGACACCATATGATTAAGGTGACAGGCATTAAAATAGGCCTGGAGGTTAGGATATCCCAATCCGCCTGAGGTAGCACTTTTGGCCAGCAGTGTTCGTCTTAATCGGGATTTACGGTGTGCCCAAATAAATTTGTTGCACAATGATTGCAATGAGGTCAAAGTCACGCGGGGCACCATTATCGGAATGGTCTGAAATAGGTAAAGAATACGGGGAAGGAGATTCATTTTCAGGGCGTTAATCCGACCAATCCATGAAACAAATAATCTGTCCCATTTATCCAGGTCTTGGGTGAGAGTTTTAATCATAGGAACATAGTTAGTCTGGTAAAGGCTGGTGTAGGATTTAGTAATAAATATGCCGAGATATTTGATAGCAGAGGGTCTCCAAATAAAAGGGAAAGAGGAGGTTAAAATCAAGTGGGTCTGGGGTGGGATATTAAATGCAAGGGCTTCAGATTTGGTGTGGTTTATTTTGTAACCAGAGAGGGAACCATATAGGAGTAGTTCTTTTTGTAGATTAGGCAGAGAAATCAAAGGGTTAGATAAAGTCAAGAGCACGTCATCCGCAAATAAAGATATTTTGTATGAGTTCTGCCCCACTGTAATACCCCCAATGTCCGTATTAAGTCTAATATGGGCCGCAAGAGGTTCGATGCATAGAGCAAAAAGTAGGGGTGAAAGAGGGCAACCCTGACGCGTACCATTTTTCAGATTAAATCGAGGTGAGCTTAGTCCATTGGTCAGGACCATAGATGAGGGGTTGGAATAGAGGGCCGCTATTGCAGTGATGAATTGACCGTGGAGGCCGAACGTAGATAAAGTAGAAAACAAGAAGGACCAGGAAATGCGATCAAATGCCTTTTCGGCGTCTAGCGCCAAGGCAATCGCTGGTGTTTTCTTCGAGTTTATTTGGTGAATCAAATTAATAGTGCGTCTGGTGTTGTCCGAGGCCTGACGGCCAGGGATAAATCCCACTTGGTCAGGATCTATTAATGATGGCAACACAGCGTTCAGGCGAGTTGCTAGTATTTTGGCAAAGAGTTTGAGATCGGTGTTTATCAAGGATATGGGTCTGTAATTTGTGCAATGCGAAGGATCTTTTCCGGGTTTCGGGATTACAATAATGCGGGACGTCGTGGAGTCAGTGTGGAAGGGCGTACCCCGTAATATTTTATTAAACAGGGAGGCCATATGAGGGATGAGTTGCGGGGCGAAGGTTTTGTAATACACCATCGGATAGCCATCCGGACCGGGTGCTTTCGAAGGTTTCTGGGTTTTCAGAACCGTTTCAATTTCCTCAGCAGAAATATCAGCATTGAGAGCAGAATTGGTTTCTTCGTCTATACGAGGGAGAGCGCATGAATCTAAATATTGTTGTGCCTGATCGGCTTGTGCTAAGGGGTCGGACGGAGGATCAAGGTTATAGAGTGTCTTATAATAGTCATAAAAGATACCATTAATTGTTTTGGGGTCATAGGTAATGTTACCTGAAGGTTGTCTGATAGTATGGATGCATTGATTAGCTTTTTTGGCACGTAATTGGTTAGCTAATAAAGTATGTGCCTTGTTACTTTTATCGTAAAATGATTGATTGGCCCATCGAAGCGAGCGCTCAATGTTCTCCGCCAAGAGAGATTGTAGTTCATCTCGTGCTTTTGAAAGTTCGGCTAGAGTTTTTTTAGAGCGTGTGCGTTTATGTTCTTGATCCAATGTTGCAATATTATCCGTTAACAGGACAATTTGGCTTTCTCGGTCTCTCTTACGGCGGGATGCAAATTGGATAATGGATCCCCTGATAACCGCCTTATGGGCTTCCCATATAGTGGCTATATTACAGTCGCCTTCTACATTAACCGCAAAATAATCCCGAAGTTCTGTCTTAATTAAGTCCTGAAACTTAGGGATCTTCAATAGTGTCTCGTTTAGTCTCCATGTCGGTCTACCGTCAGGGATATCAAAAATGTCAAAGGTCGCAATTAAAGCTGCATGATCTGTCCAGGTAAGTGGGACTATCGAGGAAAAGCGAGCGGTGCGGGAGAGAGGTGCACAACTCAAAAACATATCAATACGAGAGTACACATCGTGCGGATTAGAGTAGAAGGTATAGTCCCTGGTGGTCGGGTTAAGGAATCGCCAGACATCGAACAAACCAGCCTCGGCCATGCCCCTGTGTAATACGGAGGAATTTGGGGTTTGACTACTACGTAAAGGGCCGGACCTGTCCATGCCCGTGAGAGTCAAGTTGAAATCGCCACCAACAAGTATTTTACCTCGTCTATATGAGTAAAGTTCGTGAAAAAATTTGCGAAAGAATTTGGATTGGGCAGTGTTTGGAGAGTACAGGTTAGCCAAGGTAACCTCCTCGTGTCCAATTTTACCTCTCACCATTACGTATCGGCCTTCATTGTCGTGTTTACAGTCTAGGAATTGGAAAGGGACGGACCCCCTTATTAAGATAGCCACCCCATGTTTTTTTGCTGTGTGATTGGAGTACCAGACCATAGGAAATTGTTTAGATGTCAGGGAGGGATGGGAATCTGATTTTAAGTGTGTCTCCTGTAAGAAAATCACGTCACCTTTTAATGTCTTGAGAGATCTGTGGAGATGAGAGCGTTTCTGGGGAGTGTTCAGCCCTTTGACATTAATGGACAGGCATTTTAGCGGCATGTTTGAAGCTGAAGAGGGGGTACTTCGCTGGAGATCTCTAGGGTCCCGGACTCTGCTAATATGGATGAAAGAGACAACAAAAAAACAAAAACAAAATAGGGGTATATAATTCTGTGTACGAACAGTGTTAGTTAAGTTAAACAAACTTTCTGTGGTTACAGGGGTGTCAATATACAGGTGGACTGTAATCAGGGTCTATAAGAGGAGGGGAACAGAAGAAAGAAGAACAAAAAAGAATAAAGCAGACGTAGTATCCAGTAGGCAGGATACTCGGCTGCCAAGGTTGAGCTCTCAAAGAAGAGAAAAATGAGAGAGCTCGCTGGCGGGACACAAATACAATATAACAGACGAGGGTATTGCCCCTCTATGCGTGAAAATAACTTTAATCCCTAAGATTCGGGGGAGGAGGTATCAGGATAGGACACTGACGCCCCTCACCCGAAACCACTAATAAATGGGTCGGGCGGACCGTTGTGTAGCAACCTAAGATCTACTTCAGGGGCGCGATATTCCGAACTATAGAACCCGATAGTATGAGTGATTATATAACAAATAGTAACAATTTAGTGTTAACAATAAAACCAATGATAAGATCGCTGGGCAGGTCGGCCGCCAGAGACAGTCCTTAGGAATAGGATATAATCCATTAATCTATGTATACGGCAATGGCTCCTAGCTGCCGACCAACCCAGCGAGACGACAACCTATAACTACGTGAGGCATAAAGGTCTGTCAGCAAGAGCCCCTCTAAGAAGAGAGTTAATGCGCAATTGCGTATGGATCGGAACCTAAAACAGGGCTTACATAACAGTTGAGCAAGATTGCGAACAAAATCGAGTAGATTAAGCGTTATAAAAACATTAAAATTAAACGGCAGGAGCTTCTCGACTATGAGGTAGCAGCTGGGGTCAGCTGCAACTTTCGAAGCAATTTGTCCCCATCATCAGGAGAGCGAATGGTGTAAATTTTGCCATCAATCTCCACAATGAGGCGAAAAGGGAATCCCCAGCGATATTTATAACCGTTGTCACGCAGTGTGGAGGTAACAGGGCGTAAATCACGTCGCTTAGCAATGGTCACTGGTGACAGATCTTGATAAATCTGAAGCCGGGAGTCTTCAAATAAAATCGAGGTTGAATTTCTGCACGCCAGAGTGATGCTATTTTTAATCTTGAAGGACAGAAATCGGAGAATAACATCGCGGGGAGGCTCCGAGTCCTTTGGTTTAGGTCTCAAGGTGCGGTGAGCTCTCTCTATCGAGATGGTAGAATTTGAAAGTGACGGAACCAGGTGTAGAAACAAGCGTTGGAGGTATGGTTCCAGTTCAGAGGCTGTGATAGATTCCGGAACATTGCGGATGCGTAAGTTGTTCCGTCTTTCGCGATTTTCGCTGTCCTCAACCTTATCCTTAAGGATTTCTAGTTCGCTGGATAGGTAGCTCATGTCCTCCCCCACTTGTTTGTGGAGATTTTGTTGGTGGTCCACCCGCGATTCTAACGCGGTTGTGCGGGAGTCCAAAGCCGCCACGTCAGATTTTAATTCCCCGATCGCTGTCTGGAGAGCTGTCGTAAATGAATTCTTAAGGTCTAGTATCATGTTCTGGAGGGACTGGATGTCCGCCTTAGTTGAGGGTGCATCCGACTGATCCATGATGGGGGTGGGCATCGGTGAGGATGGAGATGAAGCTTCTGACGGTTTTTCCCGGCGTGAGAAGTGTTGTGAGATATCTTAAGAAGCACCTGGTTTTCTTGCTCTGGTGTTCGCTCTGCTCATAATATCTGGTGAAAGTAAAACGTCTGTTTAAGGAGTGGTAACAAGAACGGTCCACTTTGATGTTACGTGATCAACAGTTGGTCCGGGTGAGGGGGAAGTCAGGCATCCGTGAAATCACATCATTTATAGGTCTTTGGTCCTATTAACCGATGAAGACAGTGAGAGGGGTCCACGGGAGAGCGTCCCGATTTACAACATATTTTTCCGTGGTTGTATAAAATGTGATGTAAAAGATGTGATGTAAAAGATAAGAAATAGCAGCTGCTGGGTTGTAATTTTTCTTTGATTTCTTGTGATATTAGGGAGATTGTATTTTCTTAGCTCCAGCAGGGGCAGCAGAGTGCAGGTGATATAGGACGTGTCTGGTCTGCCACAACCAAGATGGCCGCCGTCATTAATATATGTTGTACCTTCTTATGGGCTTTTATAGCGGTGCCCCCAGGGGTTTATTGCGTATTTAAAGGCTCCCAGGCCCCTCAGCGGCCTCCGCCCGTCCCCCCCCGTCAATTACAGCGGCCAGCAGGCTTCCTGGAGCGGTGTACGTCTGCTTCTCGTCAGACGCCACATCCAATATGGCCGCCGCCACCGGAGCTCCGCGATTCAGTTCGGCTCCGGCCCTGCACTATCAGGAGCACACGTTACTCCTTCGTCCTCCCTGTCAGGCCTCCCCAGGCAAGGGGTAGGTGGTATGATGAAAAGGGTAAGTCTGGGGGCAGTGTTTCAGCGGCCGGACGGTGGGCGTTCCTGGGCGGGGGTATGAATAAATTTAGGCCCCGGCTTCGTCTCTCAGGGAAGGCCGCAACCCGCAAGCACAGGGCAAGCCCGTGCTCCGGCTCTGCAGCTCACTCCCTTAGTACCCTAGTTAGCAGGGGCAATTGTGGGGTGGTATAGGGGAGAGACAGGTGGTGCAAAAGCCTATTTGAGGGGTTATAAGGGTTTGGAACTGCAGGAGCTCTCTCGGGACACCTCTTCTCAGTTAGCCCTCAAGCCACGCCCCCCTTTTTTTTCATTTTTTATTGCATTTTTATTTGCATATTTTGTGGCAGATGTCTTATTTTTGTTTTTCACAGCTCCCAGTTACACACATGAGCATATGTAGACAGTGAAAAAAGTGGAAAAAGAGGGATGGCGCTGAGAGTGGTTTGCTAATACTTATCTGAATATCGGGATATCCTGATATTGTGGGTGGTCTTCCTTCTCCTTCTGTTTTCTTTGGAGGTAATCTTCCAAAGAATTTCGGATGGTATATGTGAATAGAAAAATTGGGATAACTAGGTTATGTTCTAGTTCCAATTTGTTCTATGTAAATTATGCAATATAAAATTTATTGCCGGATATACCTAGCTTACACAATAATTGGTAAGACTTAGCACATAATGATTTCTTTAAATGATGATTGGAGCTAGAAGATCTCTCAAACATGCGCACTTTTTTTAGAGTGAGTGCGTACCTCCACTTACACTATAACGATAGCTGGTAAACTTATAAAGGTATCTTTTTTTCCTTTCAAATTCGTATCAGGGTTTGATCTTAATTTCAAATGATGTTACAAATGCATAGACATCTTCTAAGCGTACCTAACTTACACTCGTTAGGTGCAATGTCCTCCTATAAAGGTATCTTTATAAGTGTAGGAAGTCGTACCAGTACTCACGGTGTCGGTGTGTGTTACATTCGCATCAAGGTATCTTTGTTCTTCATGAAGATAGAGACTTATATATATATGGTAAATATAAAAAAATACATAATTTATTTTCTTTTTACAAAAAAGACAATGATAAGATCCAAAAAGGTTAAAAATATATATATATTGGCTGCCGGAGGGCACCGCCCGTATTATGGATTTAGGAAGACCAGCCAAATCTGTGCATAGGAACCGGTAACTATGAAACTGAGATGGAAAAAAAATTGGTCGTACCTTTAATCCAAACAGCGGGCGGTGTGGTGTCCAGCAGGCAATAGTCCTCAGCCGACGCGTTTCGAGTATGCTACTCTTTTTCAAGGCTGATGGAGGACTGTGTTTGAGGGGTATTTAAAGTATAAAGCCGGAAATTGAAGAAATGACATCACTTCCGGTTCCGGTGTATCTCGGAATTTGTGCATCTTAATTACTGGTTTTTCGGTGGTTTGTACATTCTGATCAATATAACTGGAGGATATATGGGTATTCTGTGCGGTTTACTGATGGTTTGATTTCATTTAATGGATTTATAGAGAAAACGCCGCACCGGAAGTGATGGTGGGGGTTTCTGGGAAATGTAGTTTTTTCCTATAAAACGAGTATAACTCTTTCTTGTGGAGTATTTCTTTGGGGCATTAAAGCAGTATATGCATGTGTTGGGGATTACTTAGATTCGTTGGTGATACAGTGATGAGTCTTAAATAAGCTCTGAAAGAGAGTGGTGTTTACGAGCCGCAACCGGAAGTCCGCAACCGGAAGTCTTATCCGAGGCTTCTGGGTAATGTAGTTTTCATGGTGAAATGGAGTCGGGTTTTTTTCTTTTGTTGTTTTTTGTCTTTAACAATCTTAATACAAAAAAATCAGTCAGATGATTTAATGGATGTGTCCGAAGGCTTGACAATCGGTACTGTTATATGAAGAAAAACATTCCTTAGTGTGTGCCGCAACCGGAAGTGGTCCCTATGGTTTCTGGGAGATGTAGTTTCTGGAAGAAGACACTTGATTTTATCTCCCACATATTGGAGATTGTCTCGTCCGTGGAGGGGGAATCTTGGGACATGTTTTCAATGTTGATAGTTGTCTGCACAATATTTCAAATAAAGTTGGAGCTGGATAATTCTGTTTACTGTTTTTTTATGAAACTAGAAAACAGAGGTTTATAGACAATTAGTATAAAACCTCCTTTAGAGGCAATTAACGATTATAGTGTGGTATAGGTATCAATAATACTGTATCTTTTTAGGTGAATTGGAATGAGATTGGTGGTTAGATATAGTTTGGAGCCAGTGTGAAAGAAAGGTGCTTAAAATGGATGTTTTAAATAAAAGGTATTAATAGCCCACTTGGTTGGTGTGCATGCATTTATTGTACGGTGAATGACAGAAAAAGACTGTTGTGATTAGGGTGGTTATAGAAATGAAAACTTTGTTCATAAGAACCACTTAAGTTCAAAGTCGTGGTTCAATCCTCTTGGATGGAGTGTTTTCAAATCAAAAATGGTTCGCATTTCTGTTCTTGCTAGTCTGTTTTCTATGTTTTTGTCCTTCCATGTTGTCTTTATGTGTTTCAACCCGACGAATCTTTTTATATGATTGGTGGAACATTTGTGTTCCATCTTGAAATGGTTGGACAGGTGGTGTGTTTGGAGTCCTTTTTTAATATTCCTTAAATGTTCGGAAATTCTTATCTTAAAAGGCCTGGAGGTCCTCCCAATGTATGCTAGACCGCATGAACATTCAATTAGGTAAACTATATTCGGGGTGTTACATGTAATAAAATCTGTGATTTTCAAAGTTTTGTTGTTAATTTTGACTTCTGTGTGTTTGGAATTGGAATCTTTGATGTTCCGACATCCTATGCATATTCCACATCGGTGAAATCCCTTAGTTCTAATCAGATTTTTTGATGGTATAGGAAGTGCACTTCTTACTAACATGTCTTTTAAGTTCCTTGATTTCCGATATATAAATGATGGTTTTTCGGGAATTATTTTCTTAAGGACAGGATCTCGTTGTAAGAGATGCCAGTTCTTCTGAATTATTTTTTCCAGTTGTTTGTGTTGTGTATCATACTTGGTAATGAATGCCCATTTCGCATGGTCCTTGTTTTTTTCTTCTTGAAAAAATAATTCAGAAGAACTGGCATCTCTTACAACGAGATCCTGTCCTTAAGAAAATAATTCCAATAATTGAATGTTCATGCGGTCTAGCATACATTGGGAGGACCTCCAGGCCTTTTAAGATAAGAATTTCCGAACATTTAAGGAATATTAAAAAAGGACTCCAAACACACCACCTGTCCAACCATTTCAAGATGGAACACAAATGTTCCACCAATCATATAAAAAGATTCGTCGGGTTGAAACACATAAAGACAACATGGAAGGACAAAAACATAGAAAACAGACTAGCAAGAACAGAAATGCGAACCATTTTTGATTTGAAAACACTCCATCCAAGAGGATTGAACCACGACTTTGAACTTAAGTGGTTCTTATGAACAAAGTTTTCATTTCTATAACCACCCTAATCACAACAGTCTTTTTCTGTCATTCACCGTACAATAAATGCATGCACACCAACCAAGTGGGCTATTAATACCTTTTATTTAAAACATCCATTTTAAGCACCTTTCTTTCACACTGGCTCCAAACTATATCTAACCACCAATCTCATTCCAATTCACCTAAAAAGATACAGTATTATTGATACCTATACCACACTATAATCGTTAATTGCCTCTAAAGGAGGTTTTATACTAATTGTCTATAAACCTCTGTTTTCTAGTTTCATAAAAAAACAGTAAACAGAATTATCCAGCTCCAACTTTATTTGAAATATTGTGCAGACAACTATCAACATTGAAAACATGTCCCAAGATTCCCCCTCCACGGACGAGGCAATCTCCAATATGTGGGAGATAAAATCAAGTGTCTTCTTCCAGAAACTACATCTCCCAGAAACCATAGGGACCACTTCCGGTTGCGGCACACACTAAGGAATGTTTTTCTTCATATAACAGTACCGATTGTCAAGCCTTCGGACACATCCATTAAATCATCTGACTGATTTTTTTGTATTAAGATTGTTAAAGACAAAAAACAACAAAAGAAAAAAACCCGACTCCATTTCACCATGAAAACTACATTACCCAGAAGCCTCGGATAAGACTTCCGGTTGCGGACTTCCGGTTGCGGCTCGTAAACACCACTCTCTTTCAGAGCTTATTTAAGACTCATCACTGTATCACCAACGAATCTAAGTAATCCCCAACACATGCATATACTGCTTTAATGCCCCAAAGAAATACTCCACAAGAAAGAGTTATACTCGTTTTATAGGAAAAAACTACATTTCCCAGAAACCCCCACCATCACTTCCGGTGCGGCGTTTTCTCTATAAATCCATTAAATGAAATCAAACCATCAGTAAACCGCACAGAATACCCATATATCCTCCAGTTATATTGATCAGAATGTACAAACCACCGAAAAACCAGTAATTAAGATGCACAAATTCCGAGATACACCGGAACCGGAAGTGATGTCATTTCTTCAATTTCCGGCTTTATACTTTAAATACCCCTCAAACACAGTCCTCCATCAGCCTTGAAAAAGAGTAGCATACTCGAAAGGCGTCGGCTGAGGACTATTGCCTGCTGGACACCACACCGCCCGCTGTTTGGATTAAAGGTACGACCAATTTTTTTTCCATCTCAGTTTCATAGTTACCGGTTCCTATGCACAGATTTGGCTGGTCTTCCTAAATCCATAATACGGGCGGTGCCCTCCGGCAGCCAATATATATATATTTTTAACCTTTTTGGATCTTATCATTGTCTTTTTTGTAAAAAGAAAATAAATTATGTATTTTTTTATATTTACCATATATATATAAGTCTCTATCTTCATGAAGAACAAAGATACCTTGATGCGAATGTAACACACACCGACACCGTGAGTACTGGTACGACTTCCTACACTTATAAAGATACCTTTATAGGAGGACATTGCACCTAACGAGTGTAAGTTAGGTACGCTTAGAAGATGTCTATGCATTTGTAACATCATTTGAAATTAAGATCAAACCCTGATACGAATTTGAAAGGAAAAAAAGATACCTTTATAAGTTTACCAGCTATCGTTATAGTGTAAGTGGAGGTACGCACTCACTCTAAAAAAAGTGCGCATGTTTGAGAGATCTTCTAGCTCCAATCATCATTTAAAGAAATCATTATGTGCTAAGTCTTACCAATTATTGTGTAAGCTAGGTATATCCGGCAATAAATTTTATATTGCATAATTTACATAGAACAAATTGGAACTAGAACATAACCTAGTTATCCCAATTTTTCTATTCACATATACCATCCGAAATTCTTTGGAAGATTACCTCCAAAGAAAACAGAAGGAGAAGGAAGACCACCCACAATATCAGGATATCCCGATATTTAGATAAGTATTAGCAAACCACTCTCAGCGCCATCCCTCTTTTTCCACTTTTTTCACTGTCTACGTATTTCATTTTGGATCTATTGGGATAGATCCGGGATAAAAGTAGGAGGCAGCAGAGACCATTTGGAGCGCCAAGAGATTCCCCAAACAATCATCCAAACACACATGAGCATACCTGTGTGTCCCAGTTACATGCATATGAGCATACCTGTGTGTCTTGTTTATTGTTTTCACATTTAATTTTTAAATAAAGCAGCCCCTTAGATGTTTTAGCAGCCCCTCCTGAGCCCCCTCAGCAGCCCCGGGCAGGGCAAGTTCAGTTCGGGTGGTTTCAGTACAGTACTAAGCAGGACTGTGCAGTACATTTTTTGTTATTGAGCCCCTGCCCTAGTGGAGCTTACTACTCTACAGCGAAACTCATTTCATATTATACTGTAAGTAGGACTGTGAGAGGAAGCAATGCTAACCTCTTTGCCCACAGCATGCCTCAGCCTGGCAATCCAGACATCTTCCTAGCTGTAAGTCAACATGAGACTCCATACTGGGCCTTATTCTGTAACTGTTTGTGCCTCACAGGAGCTCCTGGCCCATCTAGTGCTGCAGTGCAATGGAAAGCTGATGCAATGCAAGATCACTGAAACTATGTTCTTCTAACACCACAAGGTCTTGCGATAACCCTACGCAGTCCTTAGGAAAAGAACCCTGTATAAGAAATGTGCATCTTATAAATAAATAATTCCAAAATGTGGAACATCAAAAATAAATAAAAATTAAGGTTGACTAATTGGAGCCATTCATTTGAGTGAATACCTAATTGAGAAGGATCTCTCTCTAATGCTCCGGCAGAAAATCTCTCTTTTACCTCTTTGGCAGTTGCACTGGATTATGATTCTGTCTCTTCTGAGTCACACTGACTTTGGCCACAAATGTGGTCTCTCTCCACTTTATTAAAAAACACTTCGTCAAAATAGCAATTTCCATTTCCATCTTTGCGGCTATGTTTTCACAAATCTGTGATGTTGAAGCATGTTTCATATCTGCTCTAGTCATTCATTTAAACCTAGGATCAAGTACAGCAGCACTCCTGGAATAAATTATACGGCAGCACCCCATGACTTATACAGCATAACAGAACCCCTGGAGAATTACACAGCACAGCAGACAGACAACAGCACCCCTGGAATTAAACAGCAGTAGGGCAGCACCCCTGGACAGATAGGGCAGAGGGGCAGCACCCTATATAGGGCAGCACCCCTGGAATGATGTGGCAAAGGAAAGAGGTGCAAGATGGACTTGTCCTTGGGCCCTCCCACCCACCCTTATGTTGTATAAACAGGACATGCACACTTTAACAAACCAATCATTTCAGCGACAGGGTCTGACAATTATTGGTTTGTTTGGGTCCCCACCAAAAAAGAAGCAATTAATATCTCCTTGCACAAGCTGGATCTAGAGTGCCAAGATGTCCTCATCCTCAGATTTCTCCCTCTTCAATGTTTACATCCTCATCCTCACAGAGAAATAATATTCAAAGAAACCACATCATTTAGGTGTCAGTGGACTGCTTACGCTATTACCCAAGGTTTCTGAACTTGACAATGAATTATGATGAATGCACTGTAGGTGACGTATAAGGGAGGATGTTCCTAGGTGGTTAACACCCTTACCCCTACTTATTATGGATTGACAAAGGCAAAAAATGGCTTGACACTTGTCCAAATTTGTGGAGAAATAATTCCACACCGAAGAGGTGGCTTTTTTGGTATTTTGCCCAGGCATGACAATGGGCTTTTTCATCCCATGGCCAACAATGGTCTCCACTGGTGCCTTATTCAAACAAATCACATCACCATCAGAATTCTCATTGTCAACTTCCTCCTCAGTGCCAGCTACACCCATATCCTCCTCATCCTGGTGTACTTCTACAGTAACATCCTTAATCTCAATAACAGCAACTGGACTGGAGGTGTTCCTGCCAGCTCTTGCAGAGGGCATGCAAATGGTGGTAAGAGCCTATTCTTCCCATAGAGTCTTGTAAAGGTCAGGCATAAACATCGCAACCTGCGGACAGTGCCAGCACCCCTGTATTTTCACAACACCCCTGTAATTTTACAACATACAAGACAATGCCAGTGTACATTTATTTTCACTGCACCCTTGAATTTTACAGCATACAGTGCCAGCGTATTTTTTTAAAACAGCAGCACCCCTGTATTTTTACAGCATACAGGACCAGTGTACTTTTATTTTAACAGCAGCACCCCTGTATTTTTACAGCATACAGGACCAGTGTACATTGATTTTCACAGCAGCATCCCATATTTTTGATAGCATACAAGACAGGGCCAGTGTACATTTATTTTTACTGCACCACTGAATTTTTACAGCCAGTACCCATGTATTTTTACTGCTTACAGGAGAACAGTGTCCATGCCCCCGGTACAATACAGTGAGAACCCAGGACAGGAACACCCATGTACAGCTGCAGCACTCCTTACAGCAAATAAAACACCAGTGACAGCCAGGACAGCACCCCTAACAGCAGAGGGACACCACAGTGACAGGAATAGCACCCCTAGAGAGCACATAATGACCCCACCCGATGCCACCACCCTACAGAGAGAGAGGTCTTTCTCCCTCACTCTCCAAGTCCAGAGTAAAAATGGCGGTGACGCGCGGATGCTTATATGGAATCCAAAACTCACAAGAATCCGACATCAGGATGATGACGTTTTGCCTCGTTCTGGTTTCATGGTCTGGCGGGAAGTCCCGAGCCGGGCTCGGTTCCTGGCTCGGACCGTGAAGTTCGGGGGAGGGGTCGGTTCTCTGAGAACTGAACCCGCTCATCTCTAATAATCAGATGCTTATTCACTTATATTGGAGGCCATACTCAGATGGAAAATCTGCCCTCGGTATGGGGCTGATGTAAGTTTCGGTGGTGCGACCGGTGGTGACAGCTAAAGATGCATCAAGCATAATTACAGTGTCTGTAGAGAGGGCTTCTAAGTCTTTGTACATTCATATGTAGGGCTGTATGCCAGGGAAGGAGCATAAAGTCACAGATGGGTGACCGGGACAAGATGCAGGCATGGATATTACAGCATCAGGGCCAAGGGCGGATTCAGTGGAGCATGTAGTAAGCAGTGATAAAATTGGAGAAGTGAGCCAGTGGAGAAGTTGCCCATAGCAACCAATTATTTGCTCTATACAGTTTTATAGTATGCAAATTATAAATGTTACATCAACGCTGATTGGTTGCCATGGGCAACTTCTCCACTGGCTCACTTCTCCACTTTTATCATTGCTTAGTACATGTTCCCTTAAGAGAGGAGGGGACCATGTGCAGGCTCCATGCAGGCCCACTGCTCTCTGCTAGTGGCCGCAGTGCTGTAGACTCTGTGTCAGGAATCTGCATTTTCCATCGCATCACTGCTGTGGAACTACAGGTTCCAGCAGTTCAGTTCTGTTCCAGTTCTAGTTTTCAGTCCTCTGCAGCCTGGAGTGCTTCAGCTAACTCACAGCTGATCTGGACACCCAATCCAGCTAGTATCTCCGCCTGCAGTTTGTGTCCAATCACTGCTGGGCAGGAGGTATAACTTCCAGTTTGTGGCTCTCTCACATTGCCTTGGACAACAAGTCACATTCTGTGAACAGGCGGCTCCTGTTTGCAGTCCTCTGTCTTCAGAGATCCTTGTGTATTAGACCTGTGGAACAACAGGTCCCAGCTGTTCCAGTTACGTTCCAGTTTCCAGCAGTTCCGGTGTTCCTGTGGAACTACAAGTTCCAGCAACCACTCCAACTCTCCTGCACGTCACATTCTGTGAACAGGCGTCTCCTGTTTGCAGTCCTCTGTCTACAGAGATATCCTTGTGTATTGGACCTGTGGAACTACAGGTTCCAGCTGTTCCGTTCCAGTTTCCAGCTGTTCCTGTGGAACTACAAGTTCCAGCAACCCCTCCAGCTCTCCTGCGACATTCAGTGTGCAAGTTCCTGTGTTCCAGTCTCCAGTTCCCCTGTGTTCCTGGTTACCTACCTGTTCCTCCGTGTTCCTGGTTACCTGCTTGTTGCTCCGTGTTCCTGGTAATCCTCTTACAGCTCTGTGGAACTACAAGCCTCAGCAACACCTGCTTCTGTTTACAGGCTTCACACTAATCACCAACACAGTGTGCTTCAGCCTAGCAGTAGAGACTCTCTCCAGGTGCATTCCATCACCTCACCTGTGATGCAGCTTGCTTGCTGCTTGTGCCTCATCACCTGCACTGTGAACTTTGCTAGTCTCCTGCCTCTGCTACCAGGTTTGCTGTATGTTACCATCTCTGCTGGCTCCATGTTTTAAACTGCTCTGGTTCCCATACCAGGTTATCATTCATCAGTTATCATTCATCCATTGTCATATTTCTGTTGCCATAGACTCTCAGCTTTCACGCTGCACCATTTACATTGCATTCCTTATTGTTTATTTCTGCTGCCTTTGTGAACTTTCTGTTGAATAAAACATCATTGCGCCCATGCGCAGAAACTTAATCCAGCCTCCTCACTTTTTCCCTCCTACCTCCACTGACCCACTAGCGCCCCCTCCGGGGACACAAACCAGACCGAACCTGACAGTTTGTCCAAGGCCCATGGACTCGGATGGTGGTCAGAATGTGGGGTCAGGGGCCTTACAAAATCTGGTCTCCCGTTTGGATGGTCAAGAGGCTGCGCAGCAGCAGATGTTCCAGTTTCTACAGGGAATGTCTATCCGTTTGGATACCTTGCAGCAATCCCTTCCAAGTTCTGTTGTTTCTCCAGTTCCTGTTCAAGTCACTCCTGCTCCAGTCATTTCAACTTTCCCTGCACAATCCGTTCCTGTGGATGATTCTTGCTCAAGTCAGTCCTATGGCAGTCCCTTAACAGCTAATTCTCCTGAGAGAGCGACTTCCTCCTTTGAAAGCTTCAAGACTCCTTTGTTGTCTGCTGTGAACTCTGAACCAATAAGCACACTTTATCATCTATTGGAACAACTTCAAAGTCTCCTAACAAAAATCATTCCAATAATGCCAGAAATCCTAGGTGGTGCTTTAAACGCAGTCAAGAGTACCGCTCAAAGTATTGAGACTAGTGCGACCTCCGTGTCAACTTTTTTTCAAACTAAAGTCTCTTCTCCTATGCAGAGAGAGGGCATATTCCAGAGCTACCCGCGCTCCAAACTCACGGAAGCTGAACGCCGGCATCGCAAGCAGCTTCACCTCTGCTTTTACTGTGGGAGTTCTAGTCATCTTATTAAGGACTGTTCCTTCCGCAACTCAAAAGTTGGTGACAGGTCCCAACATCACAGTGTTTTCACCTGCAAACCTTCCAACGTATCCTCTACAGTTTCAAGTTCCTTTACCCCGGACAGGAGTGTCCAAAAAGTCTACGATTGGGGTCCTGTGACAAACAGACCCAATCCCAAGTTCAGATATCAACAGAGACTATCTATGTTACCCATAACTAAAGGGGCGTCCGTGCCCACAGCCCGAGAAGGGGCGTCTGTGCCTACTGCCCGAGAAGGGGCATCCGTGCCTACAGCCCGAGAAGGGGCATCCGTGCCTACAGCCCGAGAAGGGGCATCTGTGCCTACAGCCCGAGAAGGGGCGTCTGTGTCTACAGCCCCAGGTGGGGCATCTGATGTTCAGGTTCCAGGAGTGGCATCCAGGCATGCAACTCAAAGAAGTGTGTCTAATCTATTAACCCCAGGAGGGGTCTTTGGAGTTTCAGCCTCAAGTGAGGAATCCAGGGCCAAGATCCCAGGAGGAATTCTTAAAGCCACAGATACAGACATGATCTTTTGTTTGCCAACTTCAGAGAGTGCTACCAGCTCAGTACCACTCCAAGAGGGATCATCAGAACATCCGGATTCTGTCTATACAGAATCAAGTGTCAATGGACCTAGCCCGGTTCCAGCCGTCGGTCCAAAGTCCCCACTGGTTCCAGCCAGCCTGAGTGGCCCCAATGATGGGCTTCCTCCTTCGGTTCCAGCCGATTCCAGAATCCTCGGATCAAATCCGGTCCTATCCATCAGTCCGAGGACTCCACCGGTTCCTGCCACTTCAAGCTCTTCCGGACCCAATCCGGTCCCATCCGTCTGTCCGGATAAGCCTCCTTCGGTTCCAGCCGATTCCAGTAAGCCTCCTTCGGTTCCAGCCGATTCCAGTCTCTTCGGATCAAATCCGGTCCTACCCGTCAGTCCGAAGACTCCTCCGGTTCCAGCCGGTTCAAGCTTTTCTGGACCCAATCCGGTCCCATCCGTCTGTCCAGATCAGCCTCCTTCAGTTCAAGTCAAGTCAAGTAGTCCTGTACAAGTTCCGGATCCATCCATTTGTCTAAAGTTGCCATTGGTCCCTGCCGATTCCAGTTCCTCTGAACCCGATGTGGTTCTCTCCAGTGTTTCAAGTAAACAACTCCTGTCGCTATGTCCAGAGTCTACAGTTCTTGCAGATGTTGCAGTTGCCTCAACCCAGATGGAGGCTCTAAGCATCTCACCCCAAGATGAAGCTTCTAGCGTTCTGTCAACCTCAGCAGAGAATTCACGTCAGTCAATCCAGGAGATGACGTCCTCTCTCCACCCTCGAGTATTTCAAGTTGATTCTACTCCTGCTTCTGAATGCTTATTCCAGTCCTCAACTCTCAAGTGTCCTACATTGTCTTCCGAGACTTCAACTGACATTCAGCCTTCCAAGTGTCCACTAGATACAAAAGCTCCAGTCTACTTTGATGGTGGCTATGCTCAGTTTCGTGCAGTGGCGAGCCAATACCTCGCTTTTACTGAGTCGGAATCTTCAGTGACTATTTCTCCAGCCAATGCAATCAGATACTTCCTCCTGTTCTTCAAAGGTAGAGCACTGGACTGGGCGAATCCTCTCATTGAATCTAAAGATCCGCTACTGAGTGATCTTCCCGCTTTCTGCGAAGCCGTAAAACAGGAGTTTGCTCCAAAGTTTATGCATTCAGAGTCATCTGGGCATTCTGGCCAATTTGTCAACAGTTTGTCTACTGCTAAATCCTCTCCAACATCTCTGTCTGTGCAAGATCAGGATACATTAGACCAAGCTATTAAAGATTTCCAAGCTGCAAAGTCAAGACAAGGTTCTCAGACTTCAGATTTGAAAGTTGCATATACTTCCGTGTCTCCATCCTACAGCAACACTTCTGAAAGTATTGACTCCCCGGATTCGACATCTGCTCAGTCTTCTGATCAGTCTTCCAGTTCTCAGTTTTTCGACTCAACTCTTTCCAAACACGTTCAGGTTCTGTTGAATCAATGTATCAGAGATTTCAAGAATTATAAGAATTGGAGAGCTCAAAAACCAGTTCAAAGTCTACCATCCGTTGATGTAAGTATTGGCTATGCTGCCGTTACCCCTAGTCCTGGTGTCTCATATAGCTTCAAATTCACTGGTCCACAGGTTGTCTCAGATAATGTTATTCCTATACAGAAGGCTCCCATGACCACACTAGACCTGGACTTTGACTCTGAAAGTGAGTTTGTTGATAAAGACTCAAGTTACATTATGGGAGGTTCTATCCTTCCTAGCTATGCCTTTTCCCAGGAAGTAAATTCTGTCTCAAATGACCATGAATGGTCTACTTGTTCTGACGTGGAAAATCTGTCTTCTGAAGATGAAAGTTGGGAAGACTTTTGAGGACCTCAGCTTTTGTGTATTTCTAAGTTCTTTTTCAAGGTTCCGCAAAAAGTTCCAGCGTGGGTGTTCGGTGCCCACCCATAAAAGGGGGGGTACTGTCAGGAATCTGCATTTTCCATCGCATCACTGCTGTGGAACTACAGGTTCCAGCAGTTCAGTTCTGTTCCAGTTCTAGTTTTCAGTCCTCTGCAGCCTGGAGTGCTTCAGCTAACTCACAGCTGATCTGGACACCCAATCCAGCTAGTATCTCCGCCTGCAGTTTGTGTCCAATCACTGCTGGGCAGGAGGTATAACTTCCAGTTTGTGGCTCTCTCACATTGCCTTGGACAACAAGTCACATTCTGTGAACAGGCGGCTCCTGTTTGCAGTCCTCTGTCTTCAGAGATCCTTGTGTATTAGACCTGTGGAACAACAGGTCCCAGCTGTTCCAGTTACGTTCCAGTTTCCAGCAGTTCCGGTGTTCCTGTGGAACTACAAGTTCCAGCAACCACTCCAACTCTCCTGCACGTCACATTCTGTGAACAGGCGTCTCCTGTTTGCAGTCCTCTGTCTACAGAGATATCCTTGTGTATTGGACCTGTGGAACTACAGGTTCCAGCTGTTCCGTTCCAGTTTCCAGCTGTTCCTGTGGAACTACAAGTTCCAGCAACCCCTCCAGCTCTCCTGCGACATTCAGTGTGCAAGTTCCTGTGTTCCAGTCTCCAGTTCCCCTGTGTTCCTGGTTACCTACCTGTTCCTCCGTGTTCCTGGTTACCTGCTTGTTACTCCGTGTTCCTGGTAATCCTCTTACAGCTCCGTGGAACTACAAGCCTCAGCAACACCTGCTTCTGTTTACAGGCTTCACACTAATCACCAACACAGTGTGCTTCAGCCTAGCAGTAGAGACTCTCTCCAGGTGCATTCCATCACCTCACCTGTGATGCAGCTTGCTTGCTGCTTGTGCCTCATCACCTGCACTGTGAACTTTGCTAGTCTCCTGCCTCTGCTACCAGGTTTGCTGTATGTTACCATCTCTGCTGGCTCCATGTTTTAAACTGCTCTGGTTCCCATACCAGGTTATCATTCATCAGTTATCATTCATCAGTTATCATTCATCCATTGTCATATTTCTGTTGCCATAGACTCTCAGCTTTCACGCTGCACCATTTACATTGCATTCCTTATTGTTTATTTCTGCTGCCTTTGTGAACTTTCTGTTGAATAAAACATCATTGCGCCCATGCGCAGAAACTTAATCCAGCCTCCTCACTTTTTCCCTCCTACCTCCACTGACCCACTAGCGCCCCCTCCGGGGACACAAACCAGACCGAACCTGACACTCTGGCTTTGCGCAAGAGTCTACTGCGCATGCGCAGATCTTCGGGAAAGTGGTGCCCGGGCCTTATTCCCAGGGACATATCTACTGCTAATGCGTGAATCACCAGCAAAATGGCCACCACGCAATTTTCCCTGAGACTTATGAAACCATAGCCAGCCGCTATGGGACTTTGGATGGGTAAGTATAATTATATGGGTGTGCGGTGTGGGGACCCCGGGGAAGGGGCATGACAAAATTGATCCCAGAGAAAGCCCATGCTATGATGCCCCCTTCCCGTATATATATATATATATATATATATATATATATATATATGGAAAGAGTTTTATAGGTCAGTGCTCTTAGTCTAACGTTCAAATGTTCCTTTGAAGGAAGGGGTCGTCAAAAAGTCCAGATGTTTGGACTTAATCGGTCGTGAATGCTCCGTCAATAAACACCTCCCAAGCTTCTTTGGTGGCTGCTCAGTTCTTCAAAATATGACCTGGGTATATTCAGTCATGCAATTCTGTAGAGGCAGGGGAGAAGAACAAGCGCCATATGGTGTAGTATTTTAGATAAATCGGAGTATTATATACACGTATATAAAATGTAAGTACCGGATGGATTCTTGAGATCAGGCCTGTCTGTCTCTCTCTATTCTTGGTGGCTGTTCCCCACCTATATGTTAGGAGACAAAGATCATCGCCATATAGTGTAGTAACCTCGTGTTTCTCTTAGGGAACCCTCCCCTATATTTCATGCGTACCAAATGAAAAATTCAATTTAGCATATAAGATATACTTATATCCAGGTGGATCAAGTCGGTCCAGTATGATGTATTAGCTCAATCAATCGCCTGCTGCTTCCTTATATAGCAATATCAGATTTTTAATCAACAAATATAATATACAAAATTCAAATAAAAATAAATCAAATAAAAAATCTTAGCTGATTGATATAAGCAGTAGGTAGGTCAGTCTCAACGCGTTTCGCCTCCAGGGCTTCCTCAGGAGAATACATCATGTCACATAATACACATATTTATAGTTACTTTCGGTTTCGTATTGCTAATACTTCCGGTTCACGTCATTTCCGGAACCGGAAGTGCTCGATCGAACTTACATCGTAAACATACGGGTGTGGGTGCAAGTTTAGCAGTAAAATACATTAGAGGTAAAAGGGAATATCATGAATTACTGCCTAATATCTGTGATATTCCCTTTTACCTCTAGTAATTTAATATGCACTCATGATACTATTTGTGTCACTTCCGCCATCCAGTTTGCCAGCCAGCAACAGGAAGTGCTCAGTAATACGGCTGGAACGCACGCTGGCTATGTAGTCTGAGGGGATCGGACCGGAAGTGACGCGGCAGCGGCTGGAACGAGCCGCGTCATTTCCGGTTTCACGAAACTACACGGACTAGGTTTCCGTCTATGTCCAGTACAATGAAACTGTGCATACATTGTTAGAAACACTGCCCCACCAATGTATTTTACTGCTAAACTTGCACCCACACCGTATGTTTACGATGTAAGTTCGATCGAGCACTTCCGGTTCCGGAAATGACGTGAACCGGAAGTATTAGCAATACGAAACCGAAAGTAACTATAAATATGTGTATTATGTGACATGATGTATTCTCCTGAGGAAGCCCTGGAGGCGAAACGCGTTGAGACTGACCTACCTACTGCTTATATCAATCAGCTAAGATTTTTTATTTGATTTATTTTTATTTGAATTTTGTATATTATATTTGTTGATTAAAAATCTGATATTGCTATATAAGGCAGCAGCAGGCGATTGATTGAGCTAATACATCATACTGGACCGACTTGATCCACCTGGATATAAGTATATCTTATATGCTAAATTGAATTTTTCATTTGGTACGCATGAAATATAGGGGAGGGTTCCCTAAGAGAAATACAAGGTTACTACACTATATGGCGATGATCTTTGTCTCCTAACATATAGGTGGGGAACAGCCACCAAGAATAGAGAGAGACAGACAGGCCTGATCTCAAGAATCCATCCGGTACTTACATTTTATATACGTGTATATAATACTCCGATTTATCTAAAATACTACACCATATGGCGCTTGTTCTTCTCCCCTGCCTCTACATATATATATATATATATATATATATATATATAAAAAGAACACAGCAAAAAATGGATTTGGAGACAAATCCTCTGTATACCACATTCATGCACTCAACCTGAGAACTTGATGACGCTCAGCCACAATACCCCTCATTGAATAACACATTTCAATATACTTCCACGCCCAGGACTCAAACCTGCAACCTGCTACATTGCAGCCAAACACCCCACCCACCGAACCACTTGATCCCACATAAAAATTATGAGATTTCTAACTGTGTGAGGCTACCTGTACCCTTAAAAATATAACCAACAACATAGTTGAGCAGATCCATGCAGTGTGCAGCCACAACTCCAATCCCTTGCAGCCGTACACTACATAGATCTGCCCATCCGTAACACTGATCACCCCTTCACAAAGTACAAGGTGAGCTTCAAATAGTTATAACGCTCCAGCTTGGAATTCTCCAGCTTTCTATGCGAGGGCAGACACAGTAGCTCAATGAATAGATAGTCCGACTGCAATGCCACTGGCAATGGGTTAGAATCCTGAGCATATCAGCAAACCGAAATGTAATATTTGACAGTGCGACTGAATAACAAAGAGCTATCAAGTCAAGTTAATGAATGCTGTATAGGTATTAGCGACAAAAGGGGTGGGGGTAGGAGACCGGGGCGGTCAGGAGATGCTGGGCTTCAAAAAGGGGAGATTCTGCAAGTGAAAGTAATTAGATAATTGATAAATGCTGCCAACAGCGCCCCCTACACTGCAGCATAATGGGGGTTATTCAGAGATGAACGCAGCCAGGTCTCTATGCAATTAAGATTTGTTATATATATTAAGCTTTTTCTGCCCCCGGTGACTTATTGTGTTGGGATTACTATTTGTTGAGAACTCCTGTTCATAATTATTCTTTTTGTTTGTTTGAATCACCACCCCTGGGTTCTGTTGCTGCAGATCAGGTCTCCCTCTTATGACATAGGTTATTATACTCCTACAGTACATATTGATTTTTACATGAATAAACTAATCACTTCCTTGGTAACAAGCAGCTTTCAATATCAAGAATAATTTCACTTCTGAATAATGTGAGAATGAAATCGCTAATTAAATGTTGTGACCGGCCTCATCCAGTGTAGCACAATCTCCGGGACACAGACGGAAGATCCTGCCTGTCAGCTTAGGCTGACTCTGTAGTGTTGGAGGTAATAGGTAAAAGAAAAGAAAATTCCACACATGGGTGAATCAAAGGGGGTACATTTACTAAGGTGTGAGGTTTTTTTAGAACTGGTGATGTTGCCCATAGCAAGCAATCATATTGTATCTATTATTTTCTAGAAGCAGCTAGATACATGTTAAGAATAATATGATTGGTTGCTATGAGCAACATCACCAGATCTAAAATACTCCAATCTTAGTAAATTCACAGCAAGGTCTCCCCCGGTTGTATTAAATAAATAAGGGTCACAGAATTTAATGTGATCATTAAAAAATGCCTTGTTGGGATGTGAAGATTTAAAAAAATATATATTGTCCTTTTCCTGCAATAATGATTTATATATTGATGTTGGAATGTGATGGACACAAAGGAAAAATTGTCTCAGCACAGTGTTGAGGAAACCCTCTGTAGTGAAGGGGTTAATGGAATGTTAGTGAGAATATGATTTCTAGAAAGACGGGCACAAAGTTGGTATCTGATACTTAAAACTCAAAGGTTCTACTGAAACAGATATAAAAACATTCAGCCAGGTAGACGTCACCTCACCTGTTCCCGTTATGTAGATAACCATCACACATATGACGATCAGTTTGAGAGAAGCAGAGACGGACACAGCGATCACCAGATTATATCCTTTCCCAGGTGATTTGTGAGAAGATTCTGCTGAACAGATAAAATACAATGAATAATCTGTGATCACCCCACTAAGGCAAGATACAGAAATACTGCACAGAAACATCACATAACTGTGAGGGCAAAAATATATTGGGGTATATTTACTAAGCTCCCGATTTTGACCGATTTGGTGTATTTTCTTCAAAGTGTCATCTCGGGAATTTACTAAACGCCAATTTTCGGGAGTGATGAGGGCATTCAGATTTTTTGCCAGCCCAAGTTCAGAAATACGAATGAATACGGTCAAACACGGCTGTTTAAATATAGAACTCGGTCCTTTACTATTCATTCTTATTTGTAATTTCCACCGTGAAAGTGCATTTGCAGTCATAAAAATATACAATTCGTAAAAATTCACGAAAAAAAGTAGACCTGCTTTTGAGAAGCGTGTTTACATGTGTTCCAACTTCATCATTAATCACACCTGCATTTTTAGCCCTTTAAAAGGTGAGCCAGCACATTTGTCAAATCAATCACTCTGAAATGGCTGCTGCCGTGTGTAGCAGTGAATTTGGTTTTGCTGTGGGATTCCTGAGACTGCTCCATGAGTCTACAAGAAACCAGGGCCAGGAAACTGAACATGGTCAGCAGGTTGTACAGGTGCCGTGGAGGCTGCACAGGCCTCGTTTTTTTAGGGGGCGTTTAAATGTAAACGCATTGGCCGATGACCAGGTCATACAGATGTTCCGGCTAAATAGGAACAACATTTTCCAACTGTATGACCTAGTCAAACTGGACCTAGACCCTGAGACAGCACGCTCTTGCTCTGTCTCAGGCCTGCACAAACTCCTGGCTGTGTTGCACTTTATGGCTACTGGCAGCTTTCAGGCTGTGACAGGTGATGTAATAGGAATCTCACAGCCCACCTTTTCAAAATATTTAAATCAGGTGAGGCAAACCATACATACTCCTCTATGCCCCATTTTTGTATTGTGTAATGTGAATTTACACAGTATATTTGAACAAAGTGCTTAAGACACTCACCTTATATTTTGGAATGTTCACTCAGGTTTTGGATGCATTGGAACCCCACATAGATGCCTCTATCTGATTCCCTACTCAGGAGTCTCAGTGGCATGGAGTCAGGGTAGCTTTCTATGAGCTTGCTGGCATGCCAAATGTGCTGGGTGCCATAGATTGCACACACGTTGAGCTGAGACCACCTAGGGGCAGGCAATATATTTATATAAATAGACATTTTGGCCAATCCACTAATGTCCAGGTGGTTTGTGATGCTAATCTCAAAATTATGAGTGTTGTTGCGTGTTACCCTGGCGGCTGCCATGACTCCTTCATCCTCAGTCAGTCATTCCTCTTTGAGAAATTTGAGGCTGGAGAAATGCCGGATGGCTGGCTGCTGGGTATGTACCTTTTATTTTAAATAAATGTTGTGTTTACCTCAACCTGCCCATTATGTTAGCACTGTGTTTGTGCCTCAATATTTTTCAATGTTGCCAATCTCTGTTTTTCAGGTGATGGGGGCTGCTACTCTTGGCTTCTGACTCCATTGTCCGTCCCTGATTCCCCTGCTGAACACAATTACAATCATGCACATAAATCTACGCGGAATGTGATAGAACGATGTTTTGGTGTACTGAAATCAAGGTTTCGGTGTCTGGATAAGTCTGCCGGGCTTTTGTTGTATAGTCCCTTAAAGGTGACTATGATTGTGTTCTGCTGCTGTTTTCTTCATAACATGTGTTTGCAGCAACATCTGCCACATGATGATGATGAAGAAAACAGTCAGCAAGCAGAGGAGTTAGAAACATCTGGCGACACTGTGAGTACAGATATAGGGAGGCAGGTAAGGCAAGAACTGATTTTGGCACATTTTAGCGGTAAGTAAATGTGCCTGTGTGCTTTGTATATGATCATTTTAGGCACACCAATGTAATTTCTGTAGTAATGTGGCTCTTGCTCACTCTAGATCTACTCAGCTGAGTGTTAATTATTAGCTTTACATGTTTATGTTTATGTCTAACTGTTGGGTATCAGTTACTTAGCTATTTGTATATAGAGTAATGTTAGTAATTATGTGTTTGTATTTAAAATCTTTGTTTTTCCATTTCTAAGGTAATGTTTGCCACAATACTACATAATAAATTAGTATGCCCTAACAAGCATTATTTTTTGATGGCTATTGTTTGTGTTAGTTTTGTGTATAGTTTATTCTGAAGTTGTGTTTTAAATATGTTACCTCATTACCACAACATAGTGGACATTGAGTAATGCGTGCCAATTAGCCTAACAAACATTGCCTTACAACAACCTTACAAATTTGTTTGTACATAATTATGCCTGTGATGTTGTAAACCTTCATGTTAGTAATGATGCTAGAATAGTGCCAACACATGTGTGTGATAACTCAATGAATTATCCTGTTACACTGACAGTTATTTTCACATAACACATTGCACATCAATCATTTATCACATTTATTACTGTACAACATGTGTTTTATTTTTTAAAAAGTGCTATTTTGAGGGCCTAGGATTGTGAACAATGTGTCTCCAGCAGCAGGGTGGGGTATTTCTTAGGCTGTTCTTTGGTGGCTGACGTGGGTTTGGTTTGGATATTGGAGTGGCTTCGGCTTGATCTTCGAACTGGTGATGAAATTGGGGTCTGGGTAGGTGTGTTGGTCCCTGAGCTGGAACCTTGTTGGTGTTGTGCCAACAAATTAATATTTAACTGAGGTTGGCCAGGGTTGCGGTAAGTTGTGTTGTGGCTGTTGTGTTATTGTCTATGATGCAGGACATGGTTTCTGCTATAATTTGATATTTTGATCCAACTGAATGAGGGCTTGTTGATTGCGGTGTTGCTCATCCATTATGCACTGAAATTAACAATAAGTTGGCTGTTATCTGCTCTCATCTGCTCCATACTGTTTACGACTCTGCATAGCTGGATATTGAGCCTGTTTGTGTTTCTACACACTTTTGGTACATGATGGGGCAGACTGGCTAGGTATTGAGAGTGTGTGCATAGGCAATCAAGATTCTGTGCCTGTTGTTGGTTCCATTTTCCCAAAAATGATGGGTCAGGCTGTGTCTGGGGGGGGGGGGGGGTTGTTTGGCTCAATTGTGGGTGTGGTGACATTTGGGTGGCGGGTAACTTTCCTGAAGCGTGGTAGGTTGGTTAACATCTATTGCTTGCAGGTGGAGGGTGTATGTTTCCTGATTTTCAGATTCCTGCTGGGCTTCCGGAGGCATGATGTCTGGTTCTGTACGGGGTTTAAGGGGACAACATTTGAGGATCTTTTTTACTTATGTTGGTTTGATTATTTACTTAAACTTTCTAGACTTGTTTGTCAAACATTTTTCATTTGTAAATTAGGATGTTCACCAAGACTCATATACACAATCAAAATAGACAATTATGTATGTTTGTATGAAGTCAAAATTTACATACAAACAAAAGTGGACACATGTTTGACAAAGCCCATACTCACGAAACAAACACACAGAGGTACAAAGTTTACCCCATTGAAAAAAGTGATTTAGAATTCATTAGAATATAAAACAGTAAATGACAATATGAATTCTATCACCATTGTGAAAGGGTGTGAATATACCTGAAGCACAGTTTATGCCTATTCAAAAAAAATATTTCAAACACAATACTACTGTAAGGTGCAAGAGACCACTCTAAATTTGCACAACTTGTATAGGGGAGATTGGGTCATTTTTATTTTGCAAGCCATGTGCTTGCTGCTGTTGATAAGTACTAGGATCATATTTTATTTTTGCTGATGTGTATTTTTTGTGCAAAAGCAGTGTGTAAGTATGTTATTTGTAATTTCTGTTTTGTGTTTACTCACCAGACAGCTGAGGGGAATGTGGTTCCGGTGATTGCGGACTCTCCAAAATGTGTTCTGGTGGCTGAGGCAAAACAGTGGAAATACGACATTGGGGTGGGCTTAGTTCTGGTGTTGGCGCGACATCAGGACGATGTCTCTTGGTAGGCCTGCTCGTGTGGCTGCCAGACCCTTGCGAAGGACGTCTTTGTGGACTGTAATGCCATGTTGAAGTTCCTATGGATTAATGCAAACATTAGATTTTTGTCAAATTTTGTGGTGGGCAGATTAAGTGGTGTCATTTTTGCCTTACCTGTATCGCCAGCATCCACAGCTCTTGACAGTGTTGCTTGTGATCTGGAAGTGGTGGCTTGCTTTCATACAGTGTGCACTTTTGTAAGCAGCAACATTTAGTGATGTGGCCATATGATTATCATTATGAGTACACTTTCTAGCAATAAATGTTCAAAAAATGGTTTGCTTAATTGTTTGTGAAAAGGCTAATGAGGTTCCATTTGCAAATTCAAAAACATGCCAAGTAGTGTAATTTTCCATGGCCAACAGCTGAAAATACACCCATGTATTACCATATATTTTTCAGTATTACAAGAATATGAAAATCAGATGTGTCAACTTACATCTTTGTTTTTTTACCAATTTGGCACAACATACAAAACACGGCTAAGCTGTTTTTCACAAGTAGCGAGTGGATGAATTTTAAATCTTTTGTTTGCCACAATAGAATATGTATAAAGTAACATATTAAAGAAGCAAATTAAGAAAAATCACAAGGCATGGCTAAATCTCTGAGTCTATAGCATGCAAAACCGTGCCATATATGGCGGGATATAGCAAAGATGTATGTGGACACGAACTATATGACATTTAAATTTCTAATAAAATACAAAATTTGAAATGTGAATATAAAAAAAAACATACAATACTTAGCCATCTACACTAACATATTGCCCACAAAGACAAGTAAAATACAACATACATTAAACAAAGAAAAAATAAAGCACCAAAAATTACATTCTAAACAACACGTGACTCACACATAACTAATGACCCTTTAAAAATAAAGCCATCAATGCAAGAATTTCCAACTTACAAAATGGAACAAGCCAAAAAATACTATACACAAAACCATAACAACCTAACACCTCACTATACAAACACAAAATCATTGCAAAACAAATAGATATTACATTTGAAACATAAATATATTAACATTACAATAACATTTTAAAAATACTAATTAGGCCCAAACACGTATGCAAATCTAAAAATGAAAAAAAAAAACACTCACCATCATGCCTCGGACGATCCGAATCCTGCACATTAGTCGCACCAACCACTTCATGCGGAATAAGGGTCTGCACAGGTTCCTCCCACTCACGATCAGATGCTATAAAGTGATGGCCAACCCGTTTGCCTGGCTGACTTAACCTCCTTTGCCATCTTTGACTTGACATGGCGCTTGATGTCGTAGAATCTCTTCCGACACGTGTCCTCGGTCCTCTTCACCACACCCTCACTGTTTGCTGCCGCTACTACCTTCCCCCACAGAACAGTTTTCCTGCGCGAAGGCACCTTGGCCGCATCAAGCCTAAACAGCTGGCGATGATGGCGCATCAACTCATGCACCAAAGCCATATTTTCCGCATAGCTAAATTTCACATTTCGGCCCGTCTTGGTAGTGGTGCGTGGCTGCGGAGCAACACCACCATCACTGTCACTATCACTCGAGGCCACAGCAGCAACCTCACCATCCTCCACCTCACTAACCTCCTCCCCCTCACTCACCTCCTCCACCTAACTCACCTTCTCTCTCTCACTCACCTCCTCCCTCTCACTCACCTCTGACTGGGACATAATAATGACAAACAACAAATAACACTAAGAAAATAAAAGAAAAACTCCTCCACTACCACTACACACAACACACCAACCAAACACACACACACACACACACACACACACACACACACTCACACAAACAAATAATGACAATAAACTGTAAATAAAATAAACAAACACTAAAAATGACACAAACTTTAAAGAGACTACACAACAATTAACACAAGACTACTTACACACACAATACAGCACTCAACAATCGCAAAAAACTCAAAAACTGACCAACAAATCACCAACTCCAAAACACCAACTTCCTCTCACCTCTCCACTAGCTAAACCCACGAGGTGCTGCTGGTTGGGGACGTTTTTATACTAATGAGCACAGACACTCCTCCATGAGAAACACAACCAATCATGGGTGAGTGACGAAAACAAAAGTTAGAAAATAACGCGGCCGGGAATGGACAAAAACACTGCCGTGAAAAATCTAAATTACAAATTTCGGAAAATACCACCAAAATACGACCGCAAATACAAGATTCGGCCGCATTCACATTAAAAAATATACGAATGACATCGACATCGAGAAATACGAAAACACAAATACGAAAGCTTAGTAAATGAGTCGGAAAAAAAAAGTTGCACGTTAACACAACCGATGTCAGTCGTGTTTAAACTTCAAACAAATTCAGAACATTACGAATCTTAGTAAATATACCCCATTGTGTGTCCTGTATTCTCAAAATGTAAAAAGCCAACAACAATGGTTTAGAGAAAGAATCAAAAAACAGTAGCAGACACAGGGGTCTATGTACTAAGCCTTGGAGAGAGGTAAATTACCAGCCAATCAGCTCCTGTCATTTTCAAACACAATAAAAGAAAAGGAGAAAAACTGTTGCACTGGAGTTGTTGTGTCTATCTTGTGTACATATCTATAGATCAGTATTGAGAGAAATACCCCAAATCTTAATACTGTATCAATTAATCGTACAGTTTATGGGGGTGCTACCACAGATCATGTAAGAGTACATTTAGGATAGGGGAGGAAAAAAAGAGAGAGGATCTGTTTCTGGTGCACTAACTTTGAATTTAGGTAAAAATTTACTTTTAATTCATTTCTTAAATATATATTTCATGTCTTCTGGAATTTGGTTACAGAGTAATCATTCGTGTCCTGCAGCTAATGTTACACAAATGCATGCCATGTATTTCTACAGTGGGAGGTAATCTATATATATAGATCCTCATTCTCTGATTCCGTTCAATTTAATGAATAGGAGACAAGCAAGCCTTATGATGAGTTAGCTTATATACTTATAAGGGAAAGGGTTATTCGTATCCTCTTAAATAATAAATATAATTGTGTATAATCTGAGACACTGTTCACATGCAGAATCCAGTTATGGAGTGGAAGTACTTAATTATTATAGTATATATTAAATCAGTGGGTCACCTCTCACATATAGTGCCAGGTGTCCTTCACATATATCTCCACAGTATGGATACGTGGATCATCTCTCACTTATTGTGTCAGATGTACCAAATATTAATTAGGTCAGCAAGTCACCTCTCGCATATAGTGTCAGGTGTCATTCACATGTAACTCTATAATATGTGGGTACCCTGATAAAACAAATGCGAAACGTACGTAGGACTTGAGCATCCTACGTATCTGTTTCTTGTGTCCGATTATATTGTATACCCCTATCTATCAAACGTATATATAGCATAGACTGTGCAGCCTTCCATTTACTATATTAAAATCTGGTGGTACAGCGGCATCCAGAGTGATAGGGGTGATTGCGGTCAGCACAGGGGTGACCCTGCACAGTTTGTATCAATTAAGATCTAAGACTGTATACACATGCCTGGATAGCAGACTTATGATTATAAATCAGGGACTTGTTTCACTGTCACTTTTTAAGAGCCGGCACGAATATTTACATAAGTGTCACTAGACATAACGGGAGTTAGACTAATACATTGTGTCCGTGCAGAATGTGCTGTTTACTACAAGAATAGACACGAGGTCCAGACTATACTATATATATGTCATGTGCACAGTTGGACGGCAGCCCACTTAAATAGATGTGTATACCACACACACATATACAATAATTGGGCAACATTTAAACTATATTTCTACCTTATATCTACAGCATATCTAATAATCACATACTCCTCATAGGTTACACTAACAGGGATACGTTTGGACCACGAGTAGGTGCTTAGTAGCATGTCATTTTAAAAGGAGAGATTTCATAGAATTATAATAACACAGAGATATACACACCCCTGAATTATAAAGGTGATTATACTGTGCAAAACACGAATAGGATGAACTCCAAGATACGTTAAACAATTTTCTAATCTGGAATCATATGTGCTTACAATTGTATACACATATAATTATTGTTAACTAATTACTGCCTAGACGAAAGGTCTCAATAGGGAGGTTTAATCATATATAACACACTTTCCGAGTGAATAGGATATAAACAAGGTGAAAGGGAAGATTATATAGTCATCTCCTCTGTTTATTATAATATTGTAAAGTCTGACACTGATGAGTGAGAGACCCAGAGGAATTAAACCTAATACATAATGGAAATATTAGTTGCAGAATCTTTTAAAATTATTTGATGTTAGCCAAGGAACAAAATAATTGGTGACATTATTATTTATTATTTATCCTATGTCAAATTACTCACCAATTTGCAATACCTGACACTATATGTGAGAGGTAGAAGCACTGTGCATCTGACACTATATGTGAGAGGTAGAAGTACTGTGCATCTGACACTATATGTGAGAGGTAGAAGTACTGTGCATATGACACTATATGTGAGAGGTAGAAGTACTGTCCATCTGACACTATAGGTGAGAGGTAGAATTACTGTGCATCTGACACTATATGTGAGAGGTAGAAGTACTGTGCATCTGACACTATATGTGAGAGGTATAAGTACTGTGCATCTGACACTATAGGTGAGAGATGATTAACTGACACGTATTGTGGAATTACATGTGAATGACACCTGACACTATATGCGAGAGGTGACTTGCTGACCTAATTAATATTTGGTACATCTGACACTATACGTGAGAGATGATCCACGTATCCATACTGTGGAGATATATGTGAAGGACACCTGGCACTATATGTGCGAGGTGACCCGCTGATTTAATATATACTATAATAATTAAGTACTTCCACTCCATAACTGGATTCTGCATGTGAACAGTGTCTCAGATTATACACAATTATATTTATTATTTTAGAGGATACGAATAACCCTTTCCCTTATCAGTATATAAGCTAACTCATCATAAGGCTTGCTGGTCTCCTATTCATTAGATTGAACGGAATCAGAGAATAAGGATTTATATATATATAGATTACCTCCCACTGTAGAAATACATGGCATGTATTTGCGTAACATTAGCTGTAGGACACGAATGATTACTCTGTAACCAAATTCCATTTAAGCAGTGTGTCTGGGCAGTGAGCCAAGGACCAAAGAAATCAACAACAAGAGATAGTGTTACAAATTTATGACTGTATCATTCACAGTTGTATCCAGTCTTTCTGCCAGATAATTGATTACAAATCTCTAAAGGAATATACTCAAATAAATGAGTCCTATGAATACCTAGAAAATTCAAAAGAAGTAGATAAGAGGCATAGATGGAGTGTACATAGACATCTCATTTGGAGAACACATACAAAAGAGACGCTCATTAGGTTAAAAAAAATTGTTTATTGCTTTGTATAATTCACAGTATTGTTATGTTGACACAATAAATGTATATGCTTTTAGAATATTTCGCAGAAGTTATCTCAGAAGACATGAAATAGAACATGTCATCATATATTTTTAAGAAATTAATTAAAAGTTAATTTTAACCTAAATTCAAAGTTAGTGCACCAGAAACAGATCCTTTCTCTTTTTTCCTCCCCCATTTTCAAACTCAGCCTGTGACATGTCAGGAGCTGATTGGCTGGTACTTTATCTAGTTCTCCACTTCATCCCTCTCCAAGGCTTACTAAAATAGACCCCATAATACCTACTATAAATATGATATAAAATACTTGTCCATCACATTTTAGGGGGATATCCCCTCTAGTGCAGGGTGGGCACATTGGAAGGTTTAGGTTTTTAGCAACCTGTTCCATAAAGAGAGACACGTTACCCTTAGGTAGAAACACCAGATCACAATGTCAAAATAACATGGCCTGAGGCCTGAGTACATATTATGGGGTCAAAACACCTGTATGAAGTGTCCTAGAACCACAGTGAGGATAATCTATGAGACTTGTGAGAAGTCACCACCTTCCAATCATACACAGACTCTATTGGGTGAATTTATTAAGCTCCCGTGCTTCAGCCGAATGCAACCAAGATCAATATTTGCTGACATCATGTCTAATTTTCATCAAACATACCCGGTAATTTACTAAACTACCGTTTTTCTCTCATTCGTGTTTTCCCATGTTGATGTCATTTGTAATTCTTAACCATGTCTTCTGGCTGCACTTGTTAAAGACTGCCGCACATGGCTGGATTTTACTCAGGTTCATATTTTGTTGGTGCCGGTCACGTATTTACTTAAAAACACTTGTTGAAAGTGTCATAAGTGGGAGGGAGATGTCATAGGCTTATAAATCTGTTCCTTCTGGGTTTAGTTAGAGGAGTGGTGAGAGCTTGTGGTTTCTGGAGTTGGTGAGTTGGTCTGTATTATTTGCGGGGGCCCCTACCGAAAAAATTACATTGTATAATGGCTAATGCTGTATACGGATGTTGCTACGCTCATCGTGGCTACATCTGCACCCTAGCGTGCCAGGGTGAACGAGGGCACATCTTCATCTGTGGCACACACATTATTAATATTTATTTATTAACAGTTGCTTATATAGGGCAACATATTCCGTTGCACTTTAATCATACACGCACATCATAGACGTGCACATGCCCAATTCACATGAATGGGAGCATCTCTGGACGATACCTTGGCACTGCTAGGTGCCGGATCACCGAGCCGTAGCAGCAGTGCACATTTGCAATGTAGCCATGCTCGATGAACGTGGCTACATCTGTATACTTACCACTAAAGTGCTCCTCAATGACTTGCTGCCTTACCTGCATCTCTAATTCTGTACTCAAACTGTCGCCAGATGGTACTAACTCCACTACTTGCTGACTATCTTCTTCATTGTCGTGTGGCAGATGTTGTTGTAAACACATGTTGTGAAGAAAACAGCAGCTGAACACAATTTTAGCCACCTTTAAGGGACTATACAGCAAAAGGCCAGCAGACTTATCCAGACACCAAAACCGAGAATTCAGCAGGATAAAACATCTTTTTATCACAGACCAACTTACTTTATGTGCATGATTGTATTTGTGTTCAGCAGGGGAGTTAGGGACAATGGAGTCAAAAGCCAGGAGAAACAACCATACCCCACATCACCCGAACGACATTGATAAAGCAGAATGATAAAGCAGTTCTGTTTGAACATTTTATTTGTGTTCAAATTCCATTCTTTTGCAGCTGGATTTGAGTAATTTGTGGCCTTCAAATCATATACAAATCCTTGGTAAATCCCCATGTTCTATAAGGTGTATAAGAAAAACCAACTGTGTTTGGCCGATGGCCTCTTTATTCGAACATGTCAGGGCGGCCATGATTTTCAATACGAATTAGTCAAACTCTGCCATGTTTTGTGTTTAGTAAATGCATTTTTGGCCGAATATGGAATCTTGAGTGGATTCTGGTGCTTAGTAAATTTACCCCTAAATTGCCAGTAATCTGCAATTCAAGTTTACCTGCACTCCTGTGCCATTTTTATAGCCCCCAAAAAGCATCATTTGTATTAACTACTACATTCTGTGACTTGTGATTCTGCTATGCTCCAGGGAGTTTCATAACAGTAGTAGGTTGACATGAAAAATGTGCTCTTCTCTGCCTTCTACCCAGCTGGTGGCTGCTATAGTTCAATGGCCCACTGCTTCTATGACCGTGTGAAGTTCCTGTTACTGTGCAAACAGATTACTCTCCTGGGTAGGAACTAGGGAGGGCAATCACAGGATCAGAGTTGGCAGAATATAAGGATTTTGGCTCAAAAATGCCGGGATTTGAATAACGGAATTGGAGCCTTCAATCCTGGGATTTCTGGGATTATGGCGCACATGAGCAGATTTGTTTTCAGCCAGTAAGCACTGAGCACTTGGCTCAGATGCTGCCCCATCCCAGGTTGGCTGTGCAGCTGTGAGTGACTTCAGAGGTCACACTGTGCATCCCCACACCAGCCTTCTCCTTCAAGAGCCACATTTGCATGCTTAAGCAGAGATTTGTATGTCAAGTGAGAGCCACAACCACATGGTGACATTGAGAGACACTTGTGATGATATGGATACCAGCCCACACAGCTCTCTTCACCATGAATTGTCACCACTGATGGCACCGCGTGGTTGCACTTCAGAAATCCAGTTACTGCTCTCTAGCCCTTAACTGTAGATATCCACAGTCAAGCTCACTCTTCCTTTTCAAAGTGTCACATACTGTAATCACACTCCCACAGTGGTAGGCTATACCTGCCTTCTGGGGCTGTTTAAGGTGTGGTGCTCTTTGCTTATTAGAGTTGCATAAATAGTGGTTGGAGATTGAAGACAGGAAGGCCAAGTTCAGTGCAGGTTGCAACCTGCTGATGCCCTGTCTACACATAAACCAGTTTTAATCCTGCACCAGACAAGAAAAAAAAATATTATTTTTTTTTGTACATGAATATAATCTACACATGTCTAGGAGGGGTGTGATACGTGAAACCGGCGTTTGGGATGCCGGCGGTCAAAAGACCGAGACTGGCATCGCAATGCTGATAATCCTTACAGGGGTTTTGTAAGTATACTTACCCTTCACCCTACCACCATAACCCCCCTTCCCGCACCCTATCTTCCCCTCCCCACAGCCTAACCATAACCTTCCCTTCCCCGCAGCCTAATTCTCCCTTCTCCACAGCCTACCCCTAACCCTCCCTTCCCCACAGCCTAACACTAACCCTCCCTTCCCCACAGCTGAACCCTAACGTCCCCAGTAGTGCCTAAACCTAACCTCCCCTCACGGCCTAACCCTAGTATCCCCGGCATACTTATGGTCAGAATGCAAGCTGACAAGCACCAGTATCCTGACCCCATCCCAACTAGGAGACAACAATAGATGTTAAGGAAGTTTCTACAAATCTCAGATTGTGTCCAGTCTCTACCAGAATTACCCCCTTTCATGCCTTTGTGATAGGCAAGGAGTGTCAGCTGCTATTTGTCTGTGAAATCCTCTTTTTTGCAATCATTCCTGGAAACAAATGCACACATTGAACACAGTAAAACCAAATAAATTACATATTTAAAATATAACGGATACAACATAACTATACCATATATAATAATAATAATAATAATAATAATAATACATACCTCCCAAATTTGTGAATGATTGAAGCAGGTATCAGGCGCAGGACGTAAAAAGGGGATGTGACCACATTGAAGGGGGCTTGGTTTAGCGGTAATGCCTCAATCGTGAGCCGCGCCACTATTCTGCCCCCAGTCTATTTCCGGTCCCTGAGAATTGACCTGTGCGCATGCGCACAGCGTCTGTTCACCACTGCTATGCTAAGCAGAGCAGTGAAGGAGAGGAGCCTCCCAACTACCCCCCATCCTCCACTGCGGGACACTGCAGCCCGCAGGTGGGACAGCGGTACAGTCCCTCCTAAAACTGGACTGCTCCGCAAAAAATCGGGACAGTTGGGAGGTATGATAATAACACAATCCAATACAGAATTGTGCAGCTTATACTGTAACTAATATCATCAATTAGTGGAGACCATGGGCAGGACCAGGGCTAGGAAAGTAACTGCATGTCTTTTAACACTGTGACATGAGGTGCAGGCTGAGCAGCGCAAAAGACCTACTTGTGTCATCACATTAACTGTCGCCGTGTCACACTGTCTGAGCAGCGCAGCCAAAGTGGGACTGTTCCTGCTCCCAGTGCTCTGTGAGTGACTTAAGTACTGGGCTGTCCCTGCCTGCACTCCTGCTCCGAGTGCCAAACTGTGTTGTGCTGACTGCTGGGTGGACTGTCAGTGACTGAAGCTACCTGAGGAGGCCTGTGTGTGCTGCAGCAAGGGGAAAGTGCTGTTCTTCAGTACTGCTGGAGTGGATTCTGGCCTGATTCAGGTTGAGTCGTAGAGGTGCGGAAATTGCTATTCGGTGATTTTCACACTTCCGTGCATGCGCGAGGACTTAGATTGTGATCGCAATTTAAATCCCAGTGGGGGGACGGCGTTGCAGCAATTTGGAGGCAGTGATGCAGCGTTTGGTGGGCACGGTCCGGACAACGGAAGCATATCTGGACTGTTTGTGGGTTGGCCCACGGCGGCTGTTTGACATTACACTCAGCCGCTGCGTTCAAAAACAAAGTGGCCTTCGCAGCCGAGCTACGGGCAACATCACAAGTTATAAAAAAACTCCCCCCTTAGTAAATGCCTCCTTTTGGTGTGAAAGATCAAACTACTGCCCAAGTGTCATAATGCTTTTTCTCACACTCCTGGACCTCCTCTGAGTGTCATGTCACCAGAGAACCTACAGTATTAGTCTCACCCTATTATATGCAGTAGTTGTGCAACAGATGAAACTACATTTGGTGTTTGTGCTTTTGTTGCTCCCAGACTTCCTTGAGACTTTCCAAACTGACCCTAGGTTGTCTTCCCTACAAAAGCTCAGACGAAACCCTGTTGCGGCTTGTGGCACTTTCCATACTGTGAACATAAGGAAAGGAAGGAGAGTATCCCAGTCTTTTCTTTTTTGGGGCCTCCACCTGTCTAATCCTTTCAAGTATGGTTAATGTGCTCCACCAGCCCATCCATTTGTGTCTGGTAGACCAAGGTGTGAAGAGACTCTATACCAAGTCATTGACTAAACTCTCTCATCAATGGTGACATGATAGGAGAGCCCTGGACAGTTTAAATTAATTTCATAATCCCCAACTTTATACTGTATAAAGAAATAGTTACTCCTTAGCTAAAGTACTTGACTTGATATTATGCAATGGTATACTGTAGCTTCTGGATAGTGCGCAGCGTAATCAAATATTACCAGAATGCATTTGTGCCCCAAGCTGATTTTTCCAATGGACAAACCAGGTCTATGTCTACTCGCTCAAAGAGAACTTGAGCCAATGGAATAGGAATTAAGGGGACCCTGTAATCAAGTTTTGGAGACAATTTCTGACATATTGGGCAGGACAGACATTAAATGTTTACTGCTATACATGTTCCTGGCCAGTAGAACCTTAGTAACATGCTTTCTAGGGTCTTATTTTCACCCAAATGTCCCCCACAAAGATGTGTTTGTGTAGCTTTTTTAATGTAAATGTATGTGTACATGTAGTACTAACAGTTGATCAACTTTTTTCCCTTGAACAACCCCCGCTCTATACAATAAATCTCCATTAACAAAAAAACAGAAATCAGCTGTGTTCCCATCCATTCTGTACAGGTGACAAATCTGTGTCACCTGTTTGTGTTTCACGCAGCCCTGGAGGCTTTCCACACCCGCCTGTGACGGGACAGAGGGGTAACCCCTGTCAGCTTGTACATGGGTGAGTGGCCGAGAGGTTTTCCCTCTTGGCACGGAATCCCCTGCTTTGCGGGGGATACTCCAGTGGCTGTATGGACACCAGTAATGGGTGATGGACGCTGCTCGTTTCCTTTTTCTTAGCCTTTTCTCTATTCCTATGGTCAGCTAATTATTTGAGAGCATACGGTTTTGTATATGGGGTCGCTTAGCAACTACAAGACTTCCTATTACATCCCCGCTTCATTGGTTCAGCACTTTATGTATAGCCAATTATCTGAGAGTTCATGGTTCATACATCCCCGTCTCATTGGTTAAGCACCCCTGGTCCCGCTCACGTGACCCGGCTGGGTCACGTGAATGCGTTCCACGGAGTCCTCTCTGCAGGCCATGGCCGCCCGATGTGAGATGTACCTTCCACATCGTTCTAATACGGAATGATATACCTCTGTGCCCCGTACCTCTGGCGCACTGCTACACCGTGTTACGTCAGGGGGGGTGGGATTGGTAACACAGGTGATGGATTGGAAAGTCATTCATTACTCCTAGGTGAGTCACGATTGAATTGAACTATGACCCCATATGCTCTCCGTTTTATTTGAATAATCATAATATAAATAAAATGCAATTGCTTGTCATTTTCAATGCAGGTTTGCCTCCTGAGTGTTTTTAAGGGTATGTTTACTACACACAGTGGTTTACTGTATTGTTTTAGTGGATGGACAATTTAATTGATTGCACCATACCTGACGGGCATCAGGTTGTTAAAGGGGTTTAAATAGATCCCTCATGCAGACTGAGCTTTACTTCTGATGAAGCTAGGTGACCGTGCCTAGAGAAACGCGTTAAGTGTTACAAGCTGCCATCACATTGCTCCATCTGAATGAGGATCCAGATATGGACTTTTGACCTTTATACCTTGCCATTGGAATATTCCTTGTGGGTCTGCACCATCTTACAGCATTGATTGGAAGGACCAAGTCACCTCACAAACATCACAGCTTGCTTGCTAAGACTATCTAACCACTTGGAGGTTCCATCACCACGGGTAACACCAGGGAACTTTATTTATTTCAGTCCGGGATCCCATGTGGACATTATCTAGCAGCTACATCATAATTCCACTTCTCAGTTTTTTTTATATGCCCAATTTGCATGTTGTTTTAGTAATAAGTATATGTGGTACATTTGTTTTTTACTAAATAAATTTATAGATGTTTAATTATCCATCCACGTTTATTATTGGAGAAACTCTAATTAGCGCCAGTTTTCTTCTTTTTTACAGGTGTTTGTGTTGCCCACTACTGTCGCTTAGCTTAGTCATCCAGCTACCTCGGTGCAGCCTATTGGCCTAAAAACAATATTGTGAGGTGTTCAGAATAGACTGGAAATTAGTGTAAATGAATTCTATTGAGGTTAATAATACTGTAGGAACAAAAACACCCCCAAATTCTGTTATTTTAGCTGTGTTGATGATTTAAAAAAAACAATTCAGATCCAAAACATGAGGGAGATCTAGATCCAAAACCAAAACCCCCCAAAAATAGGCAGTTGCACACCCTTAGTTAAAAAGTGTTACATTAGTAAAAAGCAGTGCTAAAAATTGTTAGAATAAGTGTTACAATAATGACGACTTGAAGCAGCCCAGCTACACCAACCCAAGGGGACCCATGCCCCGAACTCATCCCCAATACTGACTATATATATAAATATAAGTTGGTGCCTCTTCAAATTCCCCTGAATGCCAGATATAGCGTGTACAGTCTACATTCCTGCTCCTGCTCGGTGCACTATTCACGTCCCTGTATACCTTTATATTTTAGGTATTGTTTTACTGAAAAACTGTTTGAAATAAACAGACAGTCTGCCGATCATGTTTGTATCACCATAATGTAAAATGATGCACGTTCTGTGGAAATGCAGCCTATCAGATCACAGTGTATGCGTTATTTCTCCAAGTTTACACGCTAGTGTCTAGGAGCAATTTTCATTCTGAAAACAAATATTTTTCAATTATATTTTATCATTCATTTTATTGATACCTTTCACGATCAGACTGGTTCCTTCTCCATGTGCAGCCATGCGTCGTGATGTTTCTGTATTTATACACAGCTTGATCACCAGAAAGCAGTGGTAGGTGGCGCTGTCTTCTACCTGCACCCCCCGTATGTGGAGGTTGGCTAATCCTGTTATCTCTGTTCTTCCCTTATACCTGGGATGGACCATTTCCTGGTGGGGGTGGTAGGCGTGAGGACCACTTGTGCTGTTCACTCTCCAGTAAGCAGTGACCCACAGGATATCGCTATCTCTGTAAATACCGTTATGTCTGTATGAGCAGCTGAGAGTCACAGAACCTCCAGTGTCAGCTGTGATATTATTTGGCTGCTTAGCAGTAAAATGTGAGTAGGACGATGTATCTAGAAAGAGAAAATGTGACATAGGATAATTAGAGCTCAACAATTATATACCTCATCCAATGAAAGTAATTCAGAGTTCACTTTTAGTATACAGTATGAAAGAGGCGACTCTTGATCTTCAACTGGTGAAACATTTTCTGAATACGGCATCAACATTTTTGAGAATCTTTACAGAATAAAAGAAACTATCAGAACATAGTTAATCATACCTTGAGGTACATGTATCACAAGCTGAGACTCATGACCAATCACACAGAGGGGTAACAGGGGTGTATTGGCAATATGCCTCACAGGGCTCTTACCCAGTGGGATGGACAGTTTGGCCTAAATCATCCGCATGGAAGTAGAGAGCAGAAGCGGATGCCATTCATCAGCCTTTGGTAAACAGGTACAGGAACCCAGCTGCCAGCCCTTCCTGCTGCCCCGGCTGCTAGACCCTGCTGCATATTTCACAGTCCATCCACCAGCCACTTCTACAGCACTCACTGCTTTTCTGCCAGCCCTTTCTGCAGCCCCACAGCCCATAAGCCAGTCTGCATTCAACAGTAGCCCGGTGCGCGCATGTGCATGGTCTTAATCTGCGTTCTCCTCAGAGCGCAGTCTTAGACCTGGCGGAGGGGCAGTGACAGGTCGATGATGGCGCAGTTTGTGAGGCACCATTTGGGGGGGTGCGGTCCAGACAACTGAGGAGTGTCCGGACCGTGTGTGGGGTGGGCTGTGGCAGTTGTGTGACATCACACCCAGCTGCTGCGAGCATAAACATTGAGGGTAGCTGTCTGCCTTTGCAGATAGGCTGCAAAAGCAGGGGGCTACCCTTATCATGTGAGAACTTTGCTGCTTAGCAAAGCGCTCGCATGTTTGTGGAGGAGAAGAACCCAGCATATGGGGCAGAATTACCCTGTGATGGGCATCCCCCTGCATGCTAGTGAAGTGAGTTGTACTTGTGCAAACAGTAGTACAACTACAACTCATGCTGAATTAGAACCATGGTTAGGTATGAGTTGCTTGATTCCGTGGTGGAGGACACATTTCATTACCTTGTAGAGTTTCTGCATACTCTGTACTAGAGATGTGCACCGACACTTTTCGTGTTTTGTGTTTTTGTTTTTGGATCTGGATCTCCGTTCATGTTTTGGATCTGGATTGGTTTTGCCAAAACCATCCTTTTCGGGTTTGGTTTTGGTTCTGGATGATTTAAAAAAAAAAATAACATAAAAACACCTAAAATAACAGAATTTGGGGGTAATTTTGATCCTACGGTATTATTGACCTCAATAACATTAATTTCCACTAATTTCCAGTCTATTCTGAGCACCTCACACTATTGTTTTTAGGTCAAAAGGTTGCACCGAGGTCGCTGGATGACTAAGTTAAGTGACACAATGTGTATAAGGGGCCACCTGGCCCAATGTATATAAGATGCTCTACCTGGCGCAATGTGTATAAGGGGCCACCTGGCACAATGGGTATAAGAGGCTCTACCTAGCACAATGTGTGTAAGGGGTTCTAACATTGCATAATTTTTATAAGGGATACTACTATGTGGTGTAATGTGACTGACGAACACTATTGTGCGATGTAATGTGAATTGGTACTATTATGTGGCCACGCTCCTTCCCTGTAAAGCCATGCCTTTTACGAACACCAACACGCACTGTCCCTGTTTTCAGTTGGGGTGCCAAAGGAAATATTTGCCCTGGCGCCACAAGGTCGAGAACTAGCAATGCCCGCAAACCCTCTCCCCTAGGGGGCTTTGTGCCTTATTCTGACTCACATGCTACTGCGACCACATTAGTGTCTTTTGCTATAAGCAAGTCTGAAACTTTATTCTATTCTAAGCCCTTGCCCTGGTTTTCAACTGTGCATCTGAATGTGCAAGGACTGAGGCACCCACTTTGACCAGCTGCAGTTGCAACAATCGGTTGTCCCATCGTAACTTACAACAGCCCCATTGTAGGTGCAAAGTCATGCCTCCAATGTAGCTGAGTTTGCAACCGGTGATGCGACAAGACCAGGGCACTACCATATCATGTCCATTGTGCATCTGAATATCAAACTCCCAGTCACTGCCCAGATGCACCCAATACATTCCAGAGTCTGGTCATCTCAGTAAGTATTTGCACTCTTTGTACATTCCTTGGGATGCATTTACCATGCAACTTTTAAGGGATTGTACATAAGTGAATTAGCATTAGAACGTGACTCAGAATCGGGCCCACACTGTATACAGTGATCTTCTCTCTGACTACCATTGGGCCTTGTTAGCGATATTGGATGCAGTGGAGCAAAGTTTTTCATCTATGCATGCATCTGAGTCACTCCGCGCATGCCTCTGACTCACACTGCACATGCCTCTGAGTCACTCTGTACATGCCTCTGACTTACACTGCATTTGCCTCTGAGTCACACAGCACATGCCTCTGAGTCACTCCGCACATGAATCCCAATTTTATTCATACGGAGACGTAGTGCCATACTTGTCTACCCTCCCGCATTCTGCAGGAGACTCCTTGAAATAGTAGCAATCTCCCTGACTCCCTGAATAGACCAGCAATCTCCCTGATTGCACCTTGGGGGTCATTCTGACCTGACCGCTCGCTGCCATTTATTGTAGCGCAGCGATCAGGTCAGAAGTGCATATGCGCCGGCGCTTAGCGATTGCCTCTGCCTGATTGACAGGCAGAGGTGATAGATTTATGCCTAGCCACCATATTGGGTTATAATAATGCAAATGCTTGCTATATAAGATAGAATTGTGTTCAAGCAAGGTTTGGACATATCCCAGACTTTGGTATATGGAATGATGAAACTATAAGTTAAGAAGCCTACACCCTAGTTCTCAGAGGAAATAGCTAGCATCCTGCGTTCTCTACAGGGACAGAAATACATCTGGATGCAGTTTTCAGAGAAAATTGAGAACAATGAATAGGCTATTGTGAAAGAATGTTAGCAGGGCGTAGTGGAACTAGGAATGTATGACATTATAATGCTATGCATTTACTGGAAATTATGTATTGAATGTTGCAAAATGGAAGAAACATAGCTTATGTTGAACTAATGTTTTAGTCTGTGCCCCATCCTTTGGGGAGGAGATGTGGGCTAGCCAACTATGGCTGGATTTGAAATGTATGTCTATAAAAATGCTTGTTTGGCACAGTAAACCTGTGTGTGTTGTCTTTTTCATTGTGTATTCACCCAATGCATTAGTAAATGACATCCAAAGGTGACCTGATAATTGAAGGACGTTCTTAAGTGACCAGACTACATTACCAAAACTAGCGCTATCATTCATGGGGGCTCGTCCGGGATGACTAACTAAAGGAGTGACATCTAATGGTATTTTCTAATCTGGAAGGGAATGACTCTCAGAGACTCTGATAATTCCCGGGTGAGTAACCACTGATTGTTTTCAATCCTCTTTACTCAGTCAGACTCTTTGAGTTTCATTCTAGTGCTTTATAGAAAAAAACATACATTTATGTCCTCTTTTACCATCATCATAGTAGCCCGATTATCTTGTCACACATCCTAACGGAATTATGTTGTATTGATTAGCCTAAGGCAAATAAGGCATATTGCTTGTTGTTATTTACTTGTTTATATGTTCTATTTGTATGAAAGTTGGACCAGCCATTTACGGGGTCTGTTTGCTAACAGGGATCTGAGGTATTGCTACCCAAGACTGTCGCCTCAGTTGAACAGTTTACTGTCTTGTCTGTGTCAAGTGTCCTGTCTGTTAAAGTTTTTAAGTTTAACCAAATAAGTGTAAAGTGTATAAAGGTTTTTACTCCATAAGATCATCAAAGATGGCCCTTGGCACTTGTTATTAGAGACTTGTCCTGTCGCTTATCAATGGAAGCCCCTGGGTCATCTTGTGAGACAGTATCAACCTAGACTTTACGAATGATCAAGTCATAGTTACATGTTGTACAAGTCTAATGTGGTTGAATGACTTATCCAAGTCCTTGCCTACGCCCTATAGGCACGTGTGCACATTGTACAACCAGTATTGTGTTATGGTATGAAGGAGCACCTAGTTTTGATTATTATCCTATTGCAGGAAGGAGCAGAGTGTGAATCTCTAGATTCAAAAGGAGAGAGAAGAGAGACATATAATATCTCTAGCAATGGTACCCAGAACAACCAGGATGTGAATGACCATGTGGACTGTGGGAATGCAGATAGTGATGAAAATAAGAAACTCAACCACTACCTCATGTCACAGACACAGCTCTTCCATATCCCCAGCACAATCTCTATGTGGATGGATCAAGATACTATGATAATGGAACCCCATATACAGGGTATGTGTTAGGCGCGGCGGCTCGCATCAGCACCCGTCCGATGCTAAGCAATAGTCCTGGCGCGTCACGTCCGCCGCGTCTTCTCCTGATCCCCGCTCAGCACCTGGCAATAGCAGGATGCTGAACGCTCTGAGCCGCCGGGTCCTTGGCAATGGGGACGCCACAGGCGGACTGCGTTCCCCGTTGCCAGATAAGTGATTGCACCTGTTAGTGTGTAGTCGTGCAGCAGGGCAGCTGCATGACATTGTCAATTTAAGGTCTCTGCAGCTATTGGTACAGACTCCTGATATATTCTCCCTCAGGGCTTTACACAGATGCCGTGATAGCTTCCTGTGAGCTGTTCCTGCTCCTGAGAATTCCTTGTTCAGTGTGCTGTTATCTGGTCTACCCTGTTTCAAGTGGTCCTGAGTCCTGGTGTTCAGAAGCAGGTCGTGGGAGTCTTTCCAGCCCTCCAGTCAATTGAAACCTGTGCCTGTCATCTCGGAGTTCTCGTGCACTTGTGGTTACTCTCCCGGTGTTGTGAATAGCGGCTTCTGACGCGTCTTGCGGCCTAGGCCGCAGTATTCTTGGATTATACTTGTTGCTGGTGTTTTTGCAGAGGTTTTCCCATTAGCTATCCTCCCCGGTACATGATGGTGCCGAGTAGGGTGTGGACAGTATTTCTTTTGTTGTCCTTTTCTTTTGGTGGCGTGCCGCACATACGTTTAGTTTTTAGTTCTGTAGTAGCCCCTAGCTTGTTTAGTTAGAGGTCCCCTTGTTATCATTCCATCTCAGTTTACGCCTTGTCTCATATTAAGACCGTGGGGCATCAGAGTTGGGCAGAGTTAATCCGCCCTTCAAACGCGGCTGCCGTCGGCCTAAGAACACATAGTCTCGCAGACATAGACTGACCACGCGGGTGGAACAACGGAGGTAGGGTCCTAGGGGTTACTGCTATACCTTGTCCTTATTGCAGCATCACGTTCCTCATGCTTGGGACTTACCCACTCACTAGCTTATGTTCTAAGCACAGAGAACGTAACATTATCACCGGCCCACAAAAAAAAATAATCTGATTATTTTACCAGGGTGGAATTGAAATTCGGTCCTCATGAATCCGGCAGTGCTAGGACAGAATCCCAACCAGCTTTTGGCCAATCAGATTCAGGAACTCACTCAGGACCCTTCGGGTGAGGTCGCAGGAAGATCTTTACGAGCCTCCCCGGGTATGATTCCTGATCCAAAGATGCACCTTCCTGATCGCTTTTAGGGTAACCAAAAAGATTTCTTTAATTTTAAGGAAGCCTCTAAACTTTATTTTCTTTTAAGGCCCTGGTCCTCAGGTACTGAGTCTCAGCAGGTGGGCATTGTGATGTCTCTGCTTCAAGGCGATCCACAAACCTGGACTTTTGGGTTGAAATCCGATTATGCAGCCTTTTTAACAGTAGATGCCTTCTTTAAGTCATTAGGCCATTTGTATGATGTCCCAGATAGGGAAGTGTCGGCTGAGAGCCACCTGCGTGCACTTAAACAGGGTAAAAATCCCACAGAGGCATATTGTACAGAATTTTTCAGTTTGTCGAGCGACTGTGGCTGGAATGATCCTGCCCTGCGCAGTCAGTTTTGCCTCGGTCTGTCTGAAGTAATCAAGAATAGTCTCCTTCAGTATCCAGCTCCGGAGTCTTTAGATAAGCTCATGGAGCTTGCTATTAAGATTGATTGACATCTTTGAGAGCGGAGGGCTGAAAGAGGAGCTGATTTCAGGTCTAGTACGTGTGTGTATGCTTTCCTTGAGGACGCTGAGGAGTCCATGCAAGTGGGTCTCTCCCGGCTGTCTCCAGAGAAAAGAGCCAGAAGGCTAAATTCAGGGCTCCGCTTATATTGTGGTGGCAGGGGACATGTTTTGCGTAACTGGCCAAATAAACAGGGAAACGCTCTGACCAAGTGAATTGTGAGGGGGTTCTCTTGGGTCTGCAGTTAATCTCCTGAAATGATTCCTTGTTAATTCCTGTAAAAATTTATTTTGGTAATCTCAGTTCATTTGTTTCAGCTTTCATTGACAGCGGAGCTGCCGGGAACTTTATGGATCTTGCTTGGGCTCAGGCTTTGGGAGTTCCGCAGCTTCAGTTAGATAAACCTATCACTATGCACGGACTAGACGGTGGTCCACTCTCTAATGGGGTAAACTCATCGGACCCCTCCAGTACAACTGACAGTGGGGGCCTTACATTCCGAAAAAATTGAGTTGTATCTCACTCATTGTCCGGCTGTGCTTGTCATCTTAGGTCACCCCTGGCTTGCCCTTCATAATCCCACCATAGATTGGCGGTCTTGGGAAATTTCCCGGTGGGATTCCTTCTGTGTTAAAGGATGTATTTCTCGTCCAGTCCGGGTCGCAGCTGCTACTCTGGAACTCTTACCTTCAGTATATCAGGATTTTGCTGATGTTTTCTCTAAGGGTATTGCTGATATCCTACAACCCCAACGGTCATTTGACTGCACCATTGACCTTGTCCCTGGTGCCACTCTGCCAAAAAAGGAAACTCTATGCTTTATCTGGTCCCGAGATTAATAAGGCCATGGATGACTATGGTGGTCATTCCGAGTTGTTCGCTCGTTGACGATTTTCGCTATATTGCGATTAGTAGCTTACTGCGCATGCGCAAGGTTCGCAGAGCACACGCGCTTAGTTATTTTACATAAAAGTTAGGTCTTTTACTCACGGCATAACGAGGATTTTTCATCGTTCTGGTGATCGTACTGTGATTGACAGGAAGTGGGTGTTTCTGGGCAGAAACTGGACGTTTTCTGGGTGTGTGCAGAAAAAACGCTGGCGTTTCTGGGAAAAACGCGGAAGTGTCTGAAGAAACGGGGGAGTGTCTGGGCGAACACTGGGTGTGTTTGTGACGTCAAACCAGGAATGACACTGACTGAACTGATTGCAATGGCAGAGTAAGTCTGGAGCTACTCAGAAACTGCTAAGAAATTTCTATTCGCAATTCTGCTAATCTTTCGTTCGCAATTCTGCTAAGCTAAGATACACTCCCAGAGGGCGGTGGCTTAGCGTGTGCAATGCTGCTAAAAGCAGTTAGCGAGCGAACAACTCGGAATGAGGGCCTATGTACAGGAGAGCATGAAGACGGGGTTTATTAGGCCCTCAAAATCTCCGTTTAGCGCAGGGTTTTGGGTTTTTTTTAGAAAAAAGATGGATCTCTAAGACCGTGCATAGACTATCGGGCCTTGAATAAGATTTCTATTAAAAACACCTACCCCTTGCCGTTGATTTCGGTGTTGTTTGATCAGCTCCGCACTGTGGATATTTTCTCCAAAATCGATCTCAGAGGAGCCTACAACCTCATCCGAATAAGATCTGGGGATGAGTGGAAGACGGCTTTCAGTACTCAGTCCGGACATTATGAATATCTTGTGATGCCATTCGGACTATCTAACGCTCATGCGGTATTTCAGGATATTATTAACGACATCCTCCGCGACTTTTTAGGGAAGTTCGTGGTCGTTTATTTGGACGACATTTTAATTTACTCTGAGTCTCCTGAACAGCATGTTGTCCATGTGCGGCAAGTGCTTCAAATGTTGCGGGAGAACCATTTGTACACGAAATTGGAGAAGTGTGATTTCCACATTACTGAGGTATCCTTTTTAGGTTATATTATTTCTCCAAAGGGGTTTTTTATGGAAATTAAGAAACTCCAGGCTATACTAAACTGAACGCAGCCCACCAACTTGAAGGCTGTCCAGCGATTTTTTGGTTTTGCAAATTGTTATGGGCGTTTTATTCATGCCTTTTCAGATTTAGTTGCTCCTATTGTGGCGTTAACAAGAAAAGGAGCTGATCCTTCAATCTGGTCGCTTCAAGCCGAGTCTGCCTTCTGGGCCCTAAAACAAGCCTTTGTCTCAGCTCCAGTTCTCAGCCATCCCAACCCTGATCTTCCCTTTATTGTCGAGGTGGACGCCTCTAAGGTTGGAGTGGGAACCATTCTTTCTCAGGAAGACCTCAAGTCTCTGGTGTTACACCCTTGTGCCTTCATGTCCAGGAAATTCTCCTCTGATGAATCCAACTATAATGTTGGTAATTGAGAGTTGCTGGCAGTCAAATGGGCTTTTGAGGAATGGAGGCACTGGCTTGAAGGAGCGAAGCATACCATTATGGTGTTCACAGACCACAAGAATCTACAGTATATTGAATCAGCAAAATGGCTAAATGCTCGGTAGGCGTGTTGGGCGCTGTTTTTTACATGGTTCAAGGTCATCCCAACCTACAGGCCTGGTTCTAAGATTACTAAGGCCAATACCCAGTCACGTTGATTTCTTCCTGCTCACAATAACCACTCTTCCGCAACTCCCATTGTCTCAACGTCCGTCATCCGGGCCGGCCTCACACAGGATTTGTTCACACAACTCATTCAGGGTCAGCAGCAGGCTCCCAGTGAAACTCCTGTTGGTTGTCTCTTCGTTCCTGAGTGTTTGAGAGGCAGTGTCCTCTGAGAGTTTCATGATAGTAAGGTTGCTTGTCATCCTGGTACTGCTAAAACCTTGGAGTTAATCTCTCGCTTTGTGTGGTGGCCTAATCTTTCCAAGGATGTTAGGGAATTTTTCCTTTCCTGTCAGGATTGTGCTAAGCACAAAGTGTCCCGATCCTTGCCCGTCGGGCAACTCATGCCTCTTGCAATTCCACTCAAGCCATGGTCATACATTTCAATGGATTTCGTGGTGGATCTTCCTCTTTCATCCGGGTTCCGGGTAATTTGGGTAGATGTGGACCGTTTTAGCAAAATGGCCCACTTCATTCCTATACACCAATTACCCTCCGCTCAAGTTCTTGTAGTTCTGTTCCTCTGCCATGTCTTCAGGCTTCATGGTTTACCTATGGATGTAGTCTCTGACCGGGGACCAGTTTATTGCCCTTTTTTGGAGGCGTTTTTGTACATCGTTAAACATGAAACTGTGTTTAACGTCTGGATACCATCCACAGTCTAACGGGCAGACTGAACATGTGAATCAGTCACTAAAACAATATTTACGTCTTTATTCTGCCAAACTTCAGAACGATTGGTCAGATTTTCTTCCTCTGGCCAAGTTCGCCTACAATAACGCTTGCCATTCATCCACCAAGGAGTCTCCATTCTTTTCGGTCCTGGATTTTCACCCTAGAGCCAATTCCTTTACTCCACATTATCCAGCTTCTTCTTTAACCTTAACCTCCCGTCTCAGAGATATTTGGGGAAAAGTACACCTTGCCCTTAAGAAGGCTGCTGTTCGGGAGAATTTTTTTCTGGATAGGTTCCGACGCCCATGCGCATTTAGGGTAGGGGATAAGGTGTGTTTGTCAACCTGCAACATCAAGCTCCGACAACCCTCAGCTAGATTTGGACCCAGACCGTTCCTTATTGTCAAAAAAGTAAATCCAGTGGCTTTTCGGCTACGGGTGCCAAAGTCACTAAAAATCGGCAACAGTTTCCATTGTTCTCTATTGAAGTCATATGTCCTTTCCAGGAGATTTCCTGGGAAAAAAATTCAGTGTAGACCTCCGGTGGATGTTCATGGTCAACAAGAATTCCTAGTGGAAAAGGTCTTAGATTCTAAATTTTCTCGTGGTCGACTATATTTTTTGGTTCATTGGAGGGGACACGGCCCAGAGGAAAGGTCTTGGGTCCTGGATAAGAATTTGCATGCCCCTAGGCTTAAGAGGTTGTTCTTTCAGGAATTTCCTCATAAACCCGATATTAGGGGTTCTTTGACCCCTCCTCAAGGGGGTTACTGTTAGGCACGGCGGCTCACGCCAGCGCCCGACCGTTGCTAAGCTACGGTCCTGGAGCATCACATCCACCGCACATCCTCCTGCTCCCCGCTCAGCGCCTGGCAATGCTAGTACGCTGAGCACTCTGAGCCTGGCAATGCCAGGACGCTGAACGCTCTGATCCGCCGGGTCCTTGGCAAGAGGGACACCACAGGCGGACTGCGTTCCCCGTTGCCAGATAAGTGATTGCACCTGTTAGTCTGTAGTCGAGCAGCAGGGCAGCTGCACGACATTGTCAATTTAAGGTCTCTGCAGCTATTGGTACAGATTCCTGATATATTCTCCCTCAGGGCCTTACACAGATGCCGGTGATAGCTTCCTGTGAGCTGTTCCTGCTCCTGAGAATTCCTTGTTCAGTGTGCTGTTATCTGGTCTACCCTGTTCCAAGTGGTCCTGAGTCCTGGTGTTCAGAAGCCAGTCGTGGGAGTCTTTCCAGCCCTCCAGTCAATTGAAACCTGTGCCTGTCATCTCGGGGTTCTCGTGCACTTGTGGTTACTCTCCCGGTGTTGTGAGTAGCGGCTTCTGGCGCGTCTTGCTGCATAGGCCGCAGTATTCTTGGATTATACTTGTTGCTGGTGTTTTTGCAGAGGTTTCTGCCTTATCTGTCCTCCCCTGTACACGACGGTGCCGTGTAGGGTGTGTACAGTATTACTTTTGTTGTCCTTTTCCTTTGGCGGCGTGCCACACATACGTTTAGTTTTTAGTTCTGTAGTAGCCCCTAGCTCCGAGTTTTGTTTAGTTAGAGGTCCTCTTGTTATTATCCTTTCTCAGTTTACGCCTTGTCCCATATTAAGACCGGGGGCATCGGGGTTGGGCAGACTTAATCTGCCCTTCAAACGCTGCTGCCATGGGCCTGAGAACACATATTCTCGCAGGCGTAGACTGACCACGTTGGTGGAACAACGGAGGTAGGGTCCTAGGGGTTACTGCTATACCTTGTCCTTATTGCAGCATCACGTTCCTGTGCTTGGGACTTACCCACTCACTAGCTTACATTCTAAGCACAGAGAACATAACAGTATGCTGTTACAACAGAGACTGATATCATCGAATCAGGAAGTTTACCAGTACCGTTATCAGCACAAGCTGCAAAACTAATAGCTCTCACCAAGGCTCTGGAGTATGCAGAAAACACCACAGCTAAAATATACACAGATTCCAGATATGCCTTGGGAATTATGCAAGATTACGGACAGATTTGGAAAAGCAGAGAATTCAAGACATTTACAGGAAAACAGATACAACATGCAGATCTGATAAAAAAAACTATTTGAAGCTCTGAACAAGCCAGCGAAAGTGGCCATCATAAAGATCCAAGCACACCCCAAGAACCAAATTAAAGAGACAAGAGGAAGTAATTTGGCAGATGCGAAAGCAAAGAGGGGAGCCAAGAGCCCTGACAAACCAGGAGAACAAGTAATGCTAGCTGAATTTGAAACCCAGAACCCATCACACATGGCTGATCTACAACAACTCATCTTCTTCCAGAATCAAGCAGGTCCCCTAGAAAAAGCCACATGACAAAGGAAGGGAACCATACAAGAACATTATACAGGACTCTGGAAGACAGAAGATAAGACATGTTTGCCAAGAGTACTATACCCAGCTGTGTGCCAAGTAAGCCATGGAATTACTCATGCAGGAAAAGACCAAATGACAAGACAAGTAAACCAAAGATGGATAGCCCCAGGAGTCCAAGGGGCAGCAGGGAAGCATACACAAGCATGTTGGATATGTGGAATCTCACATCCAGGAATTAGAACCAATACTCCAGCAAGAGCCATTCCAAAAGACAATATGCCATTACAGAGACTACAGATAGACTATATTCAGATGCCAACTCTTGGCCCTTTCCAGTATGTACGGGTTTGTGTCAACATCTTCTCAAAATGGGTGGAGACCTGGCCAGTAGCCAAATCCACAGCAAAGAATATAGCAAAGAAAATATTGACTGAAATAGTATGTAGGTATGGAGTACCAGAAGTGATTGAATCAGATAGAGGAAGTCACTTCACAGGAGCAGTCATGACCCATATTATGGAAGACTTGGGCATACAGCAGGCTTTTCACACAGGTTACAGGCCCGAAGCCAGTAGACTAGTGGAAAGAACTAATTATAGCATGAAGGCAAAGATTAAGAAGGCAATGCAAGACACTGGGAAGGGATGGGTTAAATGTTTACCTTTGGCACTGTTTAGTCTTAGAACTGCATCTAACAAAAAGTCAGGATATTCACGATATGAAATCTTGTTTGGTAGTATACCTAAGATAGGATGTTATTATCCACAAGAATTGCAGCATGAACATGGTGATTTAACTGCTTATGTCAAAAGTCTGACTGAGAGACTAACCCATCTTCATGTTGTAGCACATACTTCTCTTCCAGACTCTATGGCAGATCAGAATCCACATCATCTCCAGCCAGGAGATTGGGTGTACCTAAAAAGACACATAAGAAAGTCCCTGGAGCCCAGATATGATGGTCCATTTCAGGTGTTACTAACTACCACAACATCTGTGAAATTGAAGGACAGAGAGGCTTGGGTGCATGTATCTCATTGCAAACTACTAAAAGTTAAGTTTGGATAAGAAACAAGATTGTATAATCTACTAGGCCCCAAGCCAGATAAAGCACTTTGGAGAATAATATTGGGCACCCCACTGGTAGCAGTAGGCATTATCTTCTCCATATACGTCATAGTTGGGGAAAAAGACTATATGTGTAACGGTAAAATGACATGTCAAAACCACGCATATAAGAAAACTATAAGTAATGAAATAGGATGACACAAAAGAGAGTTACATGACATTTTGGCAAGGAGAAGGGACAATAAAGTAATTTTAACACACCAGAAAAGGGAAGTAGTAAACCCTATCCATGAATGCAAAAATCTGTCACTCATCCAGAGATGTATTTGTGAGTACTGTGGACATCCACCAGAGGAAAACTGTACAGAGTGGTGCAATGCCCCTAGTGGAGCAAACCAAAACATGTTGCTACAATTGCATAATTTAGTAGGGAATGCCCTTGATGCCACCTGCTCTCATGGTCCCACCTCAGCAGGAGGGGGAGAGTGGACATTTGTTCCCATCACATTTGAGGAATGTGCAGAATTTATAGAGGACCACACAGATGACGCATTATTTAAGGCAAGATCAGATCGATACATACACAAGAAACCCCCTAAGTTGCAAGCACACCTACTGTAGTTGCCCCAAATGTATCTTTGTGCATTGAGTTTAGCAAAAGAGAAACGGAAGGTCTGGTCGACCTTGAAAACGTTCAACACTATCCCTCAAACACCTATTTGGGAACATTTTACCCTTGTGCTAAGGCTCCTTTCCGAGTGGGTGATGTAAAGGGGAATGTAAAACCAGGAGAGGCTCCATTCCCCATAGCATTGACAAACGATTATGGGACAATAAGTGAAGGAAGAGCAATGATAAACATTGGAGTATGGCCAGTGCCAGGATTCCCTTGCTAGATGAATGAGACAGGAAGCAGCCCTACTCAGTTTGTAGTAGATGGAACTATAGCCGAAAAAGGGCTGAATAACCTAAGAAAAATGTGGGATAATATACCCCCATTTCTTCCAAAATTTGTTTAATTTTGTGTGGAAAATATGCCTATAAGTGGCTCATCTATGGTGACTATGGGAATTGCACCTTAGGACGCATAGTACCAGCAGCGCGAGCAAAAGATCACAAGGAGGTGAAAGAACTGATCAGGGGCCAAAAAGGCCAAGTGGGAAAATACAGTCCTATGCACAGGGCTAAAAGAGAGGTAAAGCAGGCAGAAAGAAATGCAAAGAAACTAATCTATGCACCCTGGCATTAGAGAATGGGATTTTTGGACCTCTTTGGGTCAAACTCATATTATAGAGTGGAATCTCTTGCAGAACTCTTGGATGACATTACTGAAATTTATGATAATACCTTCAGATATGTAGGAAGAGAAATTTAGGAAATAAAAAAAGAAACAGCTACAACACAGGCTCTTGCTCGACTACTTAACAGCACAAACAGGAGGCTATTGTATGACATTGTATACACAGACAGGTAAATTGTGATGTTCATTTATTACTAATGAAACATGTACAGGAGATAGAAGAAGAAAAACTGACTTATGCCAGCAAACATAACACCTCTGACACTCTGGAGGGTGAATGGGGGTGGCTATCATGGCTGAATCCAGATTCATGGTTCAGTGGCATTAAAGGATGGATTGTAGGAATACTAATGTTTCTTTTAAAGGCTATTGGAATTGCAATTATATTATATCTGTGTTTTAAGATACTGCTTTGTTGTTTTTCAGTCTGCAGAAAGAATAAGGAAAGCTTTTGAATCCTCCAAATATAAATCATTGCAAAAGAATCTGGCAAAGAAAGTCCAACAGCAGTCTGCCCTAATGGATATGAGCCAATGGTCTACCAGCCAAAGCCAAGAGAAAGTTACCAACCCTGTAACAGATAGGGTGTAGCTTCCTACCTGTCGGGAGATAGGTAGCCACGAGCACCTTTGGAGTAGACTGTTATTGCAAAGACTTGTTAGGAAAATACCAGATAAACCTGTAATGTTTGTATTATCATAAAAAGGAGGGAAAATTATAGATTTATGCTTAGCCACCATATTGCATATTGGGTTATAATAATGCAAATGCTTTTTATATAAGAAAGAATTGTGATTAAGCAAGGGTGGACATATTCAATTAGGGTGGTCTTCAGTATGCCGACTGACGGGATCCCGGCACACAGTATACCGGCGCCGGAATCCCGACAGCCGGCATACCGACACTAATTCTTCCTCGTGGGGGTCCACGACCCCATTGAAGGGAGAATAAAATAGTGTGGCATACTTAGCCCACCACCGTGCCCATAGCGTGACGAGCGCAGCCCCCGCAAGGGGCTCATTTTCACTTGCCACACTGTAGGTAAGCCGGCGGTCAGGCTCCCGGCCCCGGTATGCTGGTCGCCGGGAGCCTGACCGCCGGCATACCATACTGAACCCATTCAATTATCTATTGAATGTTACAAAATGGAAGGAACGTAGCTTACGTTGAACCAATGTTTTAGTCTGTACCCCCGCCTTTGGGGAGGAGATGTGGGCTGGCCAACTATGGCTGGATGTGAAATGTATGTCTATAAAAATGCTTGTTTGGCACAGTAAAGGCAGTAAACTTGCAGAAACATAACCTGTGTGTGTTGTCTTATTCATTTTGTATTCTCCCAATGCATTGGTAAATGATATCTAAAGTTGACCTGATAATTGAAGGACGCTCTTAAGTGACCAGATTGCGCTATCGAAACTAGCGCTATCAGAGGTGGTCGTTGGGCGGAAGGGGTGGCATGGCGGCATTTGGCCGCTGTTTTGTGGGAGCGGTCTGGTCAATGCAGGCGTGGCTGGACTGTGTGGGGGGCGGGCCGCAGTGTCTGCGTGACATCACACACAGCCGCTGCGAGGCGGGCAGCGACAAGTAGCTTCCGGCCAGCGCACAGGAGCTGCGCTGGCCGGGAGCTACTCCTGAAGTACAAAAACATCGCCGCTGTGCAATGCTTTTGTACTTAAGCGACGGGGCAGGGACTGACATGCGGGGTGGTCTATCCCTGTGCTGGGCGTCCCCCGCATGCCTGTGTTCCTGATCGCAGCTGTGCTAAATTTAGCACAGCTACGCTCAAGTCAGAATCACCCCCCTTATCCACATTATGTAGCTGTTCCATTCTTAGGGGAAAAAAATAAATCAGGGACTTGTACATTGAAATGGGATCATCAGAGCCATTTCCCTGCATTGGTTATAAGGTACAATGATCCCTATGGCTACATGCATTTTAAATAAGGTTTTTCGTGGCTACTTACTGTGTATGGAACCTCTTCTAAAACACAATACACAAACCAATCCTGAAAAATATCAGTGTATTTTCTTCAACAAGTAGATCTTACTAACCTTGGGGCTCATTTACGTTTGGACATAATTCATTTTTATGACACGCCTCTCAGATGCAGCAGTAACACATCTGCGCTGATAGATGTAACGTTCACAATCTCCCTGAAATGCTTTTCAAACGTAGGCAAGTGTGCGCAGTGCAGATTTGGATGATAAATGAAAGGGACGTCCCTGGATGGTGACAGTCAGGTAACAGGGAGATGGCTAAACATAAATATGGAGATGTCACGAATGTGTCGCTGGAAGCAGTTGCACACAAAGACGCTGAACCGCTCACACAGAAGACCATACTCATAGGGAGATACTGCAGCTGTCATAGGGCTGGTGCAAGTCTGGATGGTGCAACTGTTGGTGGTGTCTAAAGACGTCTGCATCTGGATTAATCTCAGAACCAGGCCCATTCTGCTGGTCACATGTCAGACTAGAGTAGTGGTCCTCAAACTCAGGGTCTAATTCAGACGTGATTGCAGAGGGCTGCGATCAGATAAGTCGCCACTCATAGGGAGTGTAAACCCGCCCCATGCAAGTGTGCAAAAATTCCTCCAGACAGCGGACATTTGCAAATTCGTTCGCACCTCACTCACCATGGAATGATTTTTTCCAGTACGTCTGTGCGTAGCCCAGGGCTTACTCCTACAATGTGATAGAATCGGACTGATCGGGGCCGGAGCTGATGTCACACACCCTCCCTGAAAACGCTTGGGAACGCCTGCATCTTCCCTGACACGCCCATAAAATGGTCAGTCACCTCCCACAAACGTCCACTTCTTCTCAATCACCTTGCGACCACCTTGCAATCAAAATTTTCGCACCATCCTGTCGCTGTTTGGCGTCATTCCTGCACCTTGTGGTGCATACGCATGCGCAATCAATCGATAATCGGCCACTGTGAGAATTCACACAACAGTGATCATGTCTGAATCGGGCCCTCAGTCCTCAGGACCTCAAACAAATCCTGTTTTTCAGGTCACTTGTGACTGTGGGTAACACATCTGTGCCCAGCTGGGTAACATGGAAAATGTTAGCCAATAGGGTCCCTGAGGACTGGAGTTGAGAAACACTAAGGGGGACACACGTTGGACAGCAGCAAAGGGCATCGCTGGTCAACGATGGGATAGTGCGAAAAATCTGTTTGCACGGGCATTTGCAAGGTGATTGACAGGAAGAGGCCATTTGTGGGTGGTAACTGACCGTTTATAGGGGGTGTCCAGAAAAATGCAAGCGTGCCCAAGGATTTTCAGGGAGGGTGTCTGACGTCAGCTCCAGGCCCGATCAGCCTGATGTTATTGCACCGTAGGAGTAGGTCCTGGGCAGCGCACACACTGCGCAATGTGGACTTTAGCAGATATGTGTATGTAATACCCCGTAATTTATAACCAGTTTATTTGGTAATTTTGAGGAAATTCTGAATTAACTAGTAAAATATATATATTTGTATAAACAAGTAAGAAAATAAACTTTAATAGCTGATAGTGTATAAGTGGCCCTCACGGAGGGGAGTTAGAGCCGACTGGACTGACAGCGCCATTAAACACAGTGGGCGCACGGCAGGGACGTTCTCGTGCCAGAAGAAAAAAAATCAACTGCATGATAACGTGCCGCTGGCGGGACACATCCGGGGACCCGGAGAGCCGTTGAGGCGGTGGAAGAGAAAAAAGGGCAGCGAGCTGCGCAGTGGACAACGGCGGCGTGCTGATGCGCGGTGAGGCGAAGGTGACTGGGAGAGAGAGAGTGCCTAACCCGGTTCCAGACAGACTCCAGCGGCTACAGAGGACGGAGTGGGAAGCGCTCCGGGCAGCCGAGTGGAACACCGTCAGTGACAAGGACGGCGCAGGACTCTCCTTCCACCAAGGGTGTGTGGTAAGGCAGTAGCTCACTGCTTGTGACAGCCCTTAACAACGGCCGGAGGTGTGGCCCGGCTGGGAGTGACAGCGGCAGGCGGAGATTCTCCGGGGCTGCAGTACAGAGAGAACAGAGAAGGCGGTCCGGGAGGCGGAACCGGAGCTGCCTAATAAGGGGCACTATTGGAAGTAGCCTGTGTAAGTTCCTTCGGAGCAGGTAAAAGTGGCTGCCACAGCACATCACCACGGTGGTCATTCCAAGTTGTTCGCTCGGTAAATATCATCGCATCGCAGCGATTTTCCGCTTAGTACGCATGCGCAATGTTCGCACTGCGACTGCGCCAAGTAAATTTGCTAAGAAGTTAGGTATTTTACTCACGGCTTTTTCATCGCTCAGGCGATCGTAGTGTGATTGACAGGAAATGGGTGTTACTGGGCGGAAACTGGCCGTTTTATGGTTGTGTGCAGAAAAACGCTTCCGTTTCTGGGAAAAACGCGGGAGTGGCTGGAGAAACGGGGGAGTGTCTGGGCGAACGCTGGGTGTGTTTGTGACGTCAAAGCAGGAACGACAAGCACTGAACTGATCGCAGATGCCGAGTAAGTCTGGAGCTACTCAGAAACTGCTAAGAGAGGTGTAATCGCAATATTGCGAAAAAACGTAGTTGGCAATTTTGAAAAACTAAGATTCACTCCCAGTAGGCGGCGGCTTAGCGTGAGTAAATCTGCTAAAAGCAGCTTGCGAGCGAACAACTCGGAATAAGGGCCCACATACATTAAGAGCAACAGGATGCAGATAATTAAACCTATGAGCTCATGCATGCCATTATAGTGACAGTAGTTCTTTATTGAGTTTCATGGCCTGAGCAGGCTTCCCTCATTTGGACATTGCAGCATAACAGATATATGTCCTGTAGGAGCGCAGAATAGACTGTACTAACCCTCAAGCACTCATACACTCTGTTCTCTCCAGCGTCAGGCAGAAATTGGACATTATTAATAATAAATTAACTTTCTCCGCTTTTTGAGCCGCAGGGACAAGCTATAAACTATAAGAGATGCAGTGTGTAGTGTCATTGGCCCTCATTCCGAGTTGTTCGCTCGCTAGCTACTTTTAGCAGCATCACACATGCTAGGCCGCCACCCTCTGGGAGTGTATCTTCGCTAAGCAGAATTGCGAACGAAAGATTAGCAGAATTGCGAATAGAAAATTCTTAGCGGTTTCAGAGTAGCTCCAGACTTACTCCCACACTGCGATCAGCTCAGCCTGTTTCATTCCTGGTTTGACGTCACAAACACGCCCTGCGTTCGGCCAGCCACTCCCCTGTTTCTCCAGACACTCCCACGTTTTATCCTGGCACGCCTGCGTTTTTCTGCACACTCCGTGAAAACGGTCAGTTTCCGCCCAGAAACACCCACTTCCTGTCAATCACACTCCGATCACTTCAAAGATAAAAACTCTTTGTTCGGACGTGAGTAAATCTACTACGTTTTGTGCTAAAATACTTAGCGCATGTGTGCTGCGTAACATGCGCATGCGCATTTTCGCCTTAATCGTTTGGTGCACCCAAGCTTCAGCTAGGAGGTTAGCATTGCTCAACCACTGCTAGTGAAAGGAGATACTCACCAGCTTATCCGTCAGTTAACGGACAATTATTCTACATTTTACCTCAGGTCAGAGTCCTGCCACTAAGAATCTCAGTTTAGGCTCAGTTCTTTCTGAATCTGGCCAGTACCGGTCAGCATTTGTAAAATCCAGCGTTTGATTTTCTTATATTTTGTAGAGAATTCCCCCGAGGACTTACTCAGGATTATCCTTCTCAGTATACTTAGAGTTTAATGCTGACTGTGTATCACATAAATGAACAGAGACTCCATGTGCACCAACATAATGGCCATTTAAAATAAACAAACTGCGCAGTATAAGTAACTAAGAGAGTTTAACAGTATTTGCTATAGCAAATGGTATCGATGCAATTGTATTTACTTGTAAATTTTGTTTCATGTAATATTGTTTCCAGCCCGCATGCTAAATAGTAACTGTTTCCAGCTGGCCTTATTCAGACCTAAGACTATATACAGCTGGAACTGTAAAGAGGTTTTGTTGGTTATGATGTGGCTTGTATTTAAGTTGCTTACAGTAATTGAATCCATTTGGGCTATTCAATGTTGATACTCGTGTGGCCAATAATTTAAACATTCTTCCTGTCTAGGTTGGAGTTCTGCTGAGATCGTCTTTTGCTGTAAAATAAAACGTACCTGTTATGAGCCACGGCTGTGGCTCATTCCTGTTTTGCATTTCGGTTAGGTATTTTATGTTATACTTCTGTTTATGTTCCCCGTGGGTGTCATGGGGTGCTCGGAGCTCTCCCTTAAGGAGAGGATACTGTTATGAACCACAGGTAGTGGTTCATTCCTATTTTATGTTTATAGTTCTCTTGCAGGCCAGGATTTCCCTTTGCTCTGGTTTAGAAGATTATTGTTTGCTGTCAGTGGTGAGTCTGTGTAATTGCAGCCTGTTTCCATGTAGTTGGCCTCACCTGTCTGCTAATTGCATCTTGTCAGTTTGGAGTCATGCAACAGGGCAGCTGCACGACATAATTAATTAGGCCTCTCTGTTATATGCTGGCTCAGTGCAATTCACAGACGCTGGTGATATTTCTAGGTTTCCAGTCTTCCAGAGTGCTTGAGTTCTGAGCTTGTTCCTGCCAGTTTCTGAGCTCTTGTCTAGCAGTGTCTGTCTAGCTTCCTGTGTCAGTTCCTGTGTCGATTCCTGTGTCAGTTCCTGTGTCTGATCCTGTGTCCTGCCGTGAAGCGTTCCTGTCCAGAAGTCCTGTGGCTTTACCTGTGCCTGGTCGAGTTTCTAGCTTCTTGGTGTCCACCGGTCTGCCGTTTGGGATTCTGCCTGTCCTCCAGTTCTGAGAGTCTGTGTCAGCAGCATTGGGGGTTCCTGTCTATTTGTCAGTATTTGTACCGGTTCCGTGAGTAGCGGCTCTGCCGCGTCCGTCAGCCTAGGCCGCTGTATTCCTTGGTTATATCTGTCACTTGTGTTTTGCAGAGGGTTCTGCTTATGCTGTCACCGCCAGTACACAAAAGTATTGTGTCGGCGTGTGGACAGCATTTCCTTTGTTGTTCTTTTCCTTTGGTGGCAAGCCGCACATACATTTAGTTTTAGGCTAGTCAGTATCCCCTGGCTTTGGTTGTTTCAGTTAGAGGGCCCCTTGTTATTACCCTATCTCAGTTCACAATTTGTCTCTCTTTAAGCCCTGAGGGGGCATCGGAGTTGGGCAGACCTAATCCGCCCTTCAAACGTGGCTGCCATGGGCCCAAGAAACCATAGTCATGCAAGCGTGAATTGACAACACGGGTAAAACAACAGAGGTAGGGTGCCAGGGGCTATTCCCGTTCCATTTCCCCAAATCCAGCAATACGTCCTGGTGCTCTGGACTCACTTCATAACATCTCCCTTGTTCTGAGCACCAGGAACCTAACAGTACCTTTATTTTATTTAAGCAATCATTGCTGTGAGGAAAGCTTTGAATTACTTGATTGTAATATTTATATAGTCTAAGGTAAACTATACTGAATGGTATATTTACACTGTTGTCATAAATAAAGTGAAGAGTATTTTTTTTTCGAACTCCCTTACTCCTGTTGGCAGTATATTTATCAACCTCATCTCACTGTGAAAAGCAGAAAGATCCTACAAAGAGGTACGACTGTGAGAGTATGGAATATGTTTACCACTACACTTCTGCAGCAACGTACACCGTCATCAGAACGAGTGTTACATAATTTTTGTCGTCCGCGAACAGGATAGAATGTCGGAATCACAGGATCCTCAGACTCCTGCATCAACATCAATATCTACATGGAGGAGACTGCCCGCGTCACCTGGTTAATCTCCGACAGGGAAGAGCCAAAGGATAACATCACCCAGTATGATGCCATATTACTTTGGCGCTTCTCAGCTTCCTACCTATTCGGGAGACCAGCGTGCTCCAGGAACTAGCCAGCTTAAAGAGTTTAGGATCAAGATACGTTCCATGTACAGGTTGTACCTGCTGAGTGAAGTACAGAAGGTGGAGCTCCTATTGGGACAATTAATAGGTTTTGCGCTGCGGGAGACAGAGGCATGGGCGGAGGAAGAGAAGGATACCGTGGAAGGCATCTTGGAAAAATTGGGGCACATCTTTGCCTTAAAAACTATTTCCAATTTAAAAAGTTGACTATACGCTAGAAAACGAGTTGGCGAAACACAACGGGACTTTGTGTTGGGATTGCAGGAAGCAATGATGGCAGTACAAGCCTTGGACTTGCGCGAAGTACAGCAGGCTGATGAGACATTAATTAACCTCTTCATCGAAGGAGCACAAGGGGGAGTCCTTCAGGTTCAACTGAGAATGTAGCGGTGTCAACAGCCGAAGTGCTCCTTTTCTGAGTTCAAAGAAGAAATTCTTCAAATTCTTGGACAAAATTCCTGTGAGGATCCTGAGTATGAGGTATCAGCTGAGCAAGCGGAGGGGGAAGAGATCAAGGAAATAAAATTGCGCACAAAAATGGAGGTCGCATTGCCTAAGGCAGTCACCCAACAGGCACAAACTCCATCTAGTCAGGATTCAATCGGGACCTTAAACTCTAAACTTATGGAGCTTACCCTACACCTAGCTAGGATGGATCAAAAACTGGAGTAGTTGAGTCAAGGCCAAATCATCGGCCGACGACAAGAATGGCGGCAAGATCGGGGTGTACAGTAACGTTCTCGATGGGATGTACCAAGGGGAACGGGTAGATGTCCTACAGACAAATTTGACGCTCAACGACAGCCCATATGCAGAGGTTGTGGACAAAGCGGTGACATTGAGAGAAATTGCCCCAATGCAGCTTTAAAAGAGGAGACCCCGAGGCAGGGGACCGACCCTCAGGATGAGATGTCCCAATAGGTCCGATGTCGCAGGAGTGGTGGCCCAGGTATGTTGGTGAGTGTCCTCACCTGAAAATTCGGATCAATGGCGTGGAGATGGCTGCTCTCCTTGATACAGGATCTCAAGTTTCGACCATTCATCTTAATGAATTTCTCCAACATTGGGACGAGCAAACCATAGTCTCCCCACCGACTACCTGGTTACATCTACTAGCCAGTAACAGACAACCTATCACCTACCATGGCTACTGGGAAGCCAATATGAAAGTGGGTCGAGCAAACTTAACCAGACAAGGATGTCTCGTGATGATGGTTCCAAATGACTTTCTGCCTCTAGTAATCCTCGGGATGAATGTCCTCAGAAATTGTCCCTATGAATTAGTCGAAGCCCTTCACACGGAATTGAAGACAGCCACCCCATGGGAGCGGAGGACACTCCAATAGACTATTCGGCTACTGGAAGGTCAGAAGAAATTCGCCAATGACGGAGTAGAGGTTGGGAAGGCGCGAATTGCTGATCGGTGGCCCATGATGTTGGTGCCCAACTCGAAGCACATAGTTTGGGGCAAAGTGCGGATTTGCCCTGGCGGACAAGGCTCATAGAATCTTGTGACCCGGACAGACATCAGCCATTTGCAGTGGCCAGGACATTGGCGAAAGTGGAGCAAGGTAAAGTACCTGTTCGCATCTTGAATCCTCAAAACTACCCTGTCCGACTCTTTCGACATTGCATGGTAGCAAGGGTGTCTCAAGTCAATTTCCAGGATGTATTGGGGGAAATTACACCATCTGCGTGTCAAGAAACAATGACAAAGGGTTATCTGCCGCTTAGAGTGAAGATGCCTGGTGGAATGAGATCCAGATTGGGGTCTTGAATACACCAGACAAGCAGCGGGAAGGAGTGTTACAACTGGTCCAAAGGAATTCAGTGTCTTTTAGCCAGAATTCCTCCAACTTTGGAAAGGTTGAAGGCATGTATCATTCTATTCCCACGGGAAGTAATCCTCCCATTAAAGAAAGACACCGACCCCTACCACCTCCAATGTACCAACCCGTGCAAAAAATGATTTCCGATATGAGGGCCGCAGGTGTCATCCGTGAGAGTTACAGCCCATGGGCAGCCCCTTTAGTTATCGTCAAAAAGAAGGACGGAAGTCTCCGGTTTTGCGTGGATTATCACAAACTGAATGCCGTGACACATAAGGATGCCTATCCGCTACCAAGAATAGAAGAGTCATTGACGGCCTTGAAGACAGCTGCCTACTTTTCAACTATAGACCTCATTAGCGGATATTGGCAAATTCTGATGGCACCGGAGGACCGGGAAAAAATTGCCTTCACTACACCGATGGGTTTGTTTGAATTTACTAGAATGCCCTTAGGACTTTGAAACGCTTCAGCTACCTTTCAACTAGAGATGTGCACCGGAAATTTTTCGCGTTTTGGTTTTGGATTCGGTTCCACGACCGTGATTTGGATTCCAATGGCACACCCAGGGGGAGTTTGCGAGCACCCAGAAACCCCCCTCCACTAAAAAAAAATATATATATATATATATTTTTTTTTATGGGAGCATGAGTATTATTAATGGCTGTCTAGCGTCCTCTGCAGCCCGATGTCTTCCTGGTGGCACTCGCAAGTGCTTAATAAAAGTTTACTTTATTTTAGTTATAGAACATATACAGTATATCCATGTGCATACATAGATACACATGTATATACATATATAATGTACATATAAACACACACACACACACACACACACACACACACACAGATATATGTGTATATATACGTGTACTGTATGTATGTATGTATATATATATATGCATGTTTAATATGCTATGTATATGTGTATATGTGTATATACACGGTATGTATATGTATATATATAGTGAAAAGACAATATTCGGCACTCCCATAGATTCAAGTATACAACTTGCCCGGTGCCATCCACAGAACAGGTAATGTAGAGAATGGATGCTGGCGGCACTCACGGTCTTGTATGGACACCAAGAAATGAGCAGACTCAAATCAGTGTAGCTTAACGTTTCGGTCTTTATTCGACCGTCATCAGAAGTCACAATACAAATAATACAAAAGCTTACCTTTATACAAACAGAGTATCACCACACGTGCGGCGTCCCCGGTTCACACGGAGACTTATTTCCGGTTGCGTCATTGCCCATGGACAACCTTGCCCTGCAGGCGTCGCATACCGGTGTGCGCATATCCCATCACCATAGTAACATATACACAGAGGGTTGGCCCCTTGGTCCGGACAATAACACTGTTTAAAGGGAGCAAACACAATGCAAATATAGCAGCTTGGGACATAAAAAAATGTATATCATGAGGCGTGTAGATGCTGCTTGTAAATAACCTGATGTACACCTTAATAATATATGTCAGATGCAGATTATAATAAATGCAGCAAATAAAGAATTACAAAAAACAAGCAAATGAGAGAGTTTCATTCAGCCCGTTAGGTGACACCGTATTTAACCGGTGTATCCAGCGGGCTTCCTTCTGCAAGAGAATTTTATGCCTGTCACCTCCCCGTTTGGAGGATGGAACCTGCTCTAACATTTTATAACGTAAGGTGGCCAAACCATGCTGGTACTGTTTAAAATGTTTGGCCACCGGCTGATCGATATGCTTGCCCTCCAAAATTTGCAATTATAAATGCACAGGTTGCACTACTTGTCTCTATCTGGAGACTGGTGATTACATATTACATCCTCATAATGGTCACAGAATCAAGATTAGACAGGTTTTAACCTGCACCAGTAAATTCGTTATTTATTGCATCCGGTGTCCCTGTGGGCTCCTTTACATAGGCAAAACCACTTGTCAGTTCAAAGAGAGAATGTCACAGCACAGAAGTGCAATCAAGCAAATTTTGGAGGGCAAGCATATCGATCAGCCGGTGGCCAAACATTTTAAACAGTACCAGCATGGTTTGGCCACCTTACGTTATAAAATGTTAGAGCAGGTTCCATCCTCCAAACGGGGAGGTGACAGGCATAAAATTCTCTTGCAGAAGGAAGCCCGCTGGATACACCGGTTAAATACGGTGTCACCTAACGGGCTGAATGAAACTCTCTCATTTGCTTGTTTTTTGTAATTCTTTATTTGCTGCATTTATTATAATCTGCATCTGACATAGATTATTAAGGTGTACATCAGGTTATTTACAAGCAGCATCTACACGCCTCATGATATACATTTTTTTATGTCCCAAGCTGCTATATTTGCATTGTGTTTGCTCCCTTTAAACAGTGTTATTGTCCGGACCAAGGGCCAACCCTCTGTGTATATGTTACTATGGTGATGGGATATGCGCACACCGGTATGCGACGCCTGCAGGGCAAGGTTGTCCATGGGCAATGACGCAACCGGAAGTAAGTCTCCGTGTGAACCGGGGACGCCGCACGTGTGGTGATACTCTGTTTGTATAAAGGTAAGCTTTTGTATTATTTGTATTGTGACTTCTGATGACGGTCGAATAAAGACCGAAACGTTAAGCTACACTGATTTGAGTCTGCTCATTTCTTGGTGTCCATACAAGATCGTGAGTGCCGCCAGCATCCATTCTCTACATTACCTGTTCTGTGGATGGCACCGGGCAAGTTGTATACTTGAATCTATGGGAGTGCCGAATATTGTCTTTTCACTGCATTATTGGACTTGCTCATAGTGGCGCGTCCATACCATTAAGGCACCCATACGCTGATATTCAGATACAGGCGATTGCCGAATCGCCCAGCGCAACACGACGCATATTCAGAATGGAGACGGTACAGGAGGAGGTTTCCGGATTCCGGCAGGCTGCACTGCCACAGGGAGAACTGCTTACGCTTTCGGACCTTGATGCAGAAAGAATATTGGTCAAAGACAGACTATCTTCCAATGTAGCAACAGATACTCATGAGCAATTATATCTACATCTGTTGAAATTAAAGAACCGTGAAACTGATTATTATTTACACGGGGTCTGCCTCTCCGACTATTATAGGGATAAGATGTTGCCTAGAGGATTCCGTATCCGCAACACCCCAACGATAGGAAGACACAACCCGGAATTTTGTCGTAAATGGGCCGCAGTGCTCAATAAGGCATCCTTTGACCTCATCCTCTTGGTGGTCGAGGAGGCTACCAGAGAGCTGGAACTGGTTCGTACAAAGATAAGGGAATTGGAACAAACAATCTTACCTAAGCTTAGTGTGGATGTCAGTTGTGACTGGATTAGCAAACTTGCCACACAAGTCGAGAAATATAAGGCGGACCTTGTAAAATTTAAAACTAAGAAGTTTTCAACGGTGACTAAGGACTATGCAGAAAACAAAGTGTACGTTTGGGCCAGTAGTACTACGTCTAGACCCAATAATTTTCGATCACGTAACTCGAGGAGAGCACAGCGTTTTCCATTGGAAGGTGACACCTCCAGCGGTGCCTCCAACAGTGAATCTGACTTGGGGTCATCAAGACGTCATCGCCCCCCACCACAGCCGGTCCCTTTAGGGGTTCAGACGAGGGCCCAACGAGAAAGCCCTGCCGAAGTAGAACCCGACGTGGCGGCCAGTGCCAAAGGGAAGGGCGCAAAAGGCGCAAAGACAAAGAAGTGATATACAATCTCTCATCCAGATCTCTCACTGATGATGAAATTAGTATACTATCCAAGGGACTTAACTTTGTACCTACAAATCTGCATAATGATTTTGATAGCAGAGTTGATCTCTGCAGATTCAGCAGGACGTTACGTTTGAAGGAGTTTTTTAACTCCAAGGTTATTCCTCAAGATGATGTGGCAGACTGTCCTGTCAAGGCCGCATCTACTTTTGACCCTTATTCTACCAATTCTGCAATTAAAGTGTTTACACGCACTATGTCTCAAAGCATAGATGATTGTAGTAATTCTAGCAGTCCATATGTTTCCAACATTACTAAGGCAGAGCGTTCTGCCTTGCAGAATTTATCAGCTTACACTGACATCACGGTGCGCCCTGCCGACAAGGGGGGAGGCATCGTGATTCAGGATTTGGTGAACTACACAAAAGAGGCATATCGTCAGCTCAATGATCAGACAGTATACACCAAACTAGATGTGGATCCAACTTCTGAATTTTCCGGTGAGTTGAATGTCTTATTACAACAGGCTGAAACTAATGGTATTATTTCTAATACCACTAGAAAGGCGCTGGGAGTTAGGGCACCTAATGTGCCGGTTTTTTACACCATACCCAAGCTGCATAAGGATTCAGCGTGTCCTCCTGGACGACCCATAATAGCAGCCAGGAATTCTTTATATTCCAAAATTGCTCAATATGTAGATTTCTATTTACAACCGGTAATTCAGAACGAGGCCACATATCTTAAGGATACCACTACATTCTTAACAAAACTTAGAGAAGCACAGGTTACCCCGGGTGAATGCTGGTTGTGCACGGCAGATGTGGTTAGCCTGTACACCAGCATCCCCCATGATCGGGGCCTTAAAGCGGTTAGAACGCTGATAGGTGGTAATCCGAAGTATACTGGTCCTGATATTGATTTTTTTATGTCATTGCTTGAATTAACGTTAGTTAGAAATTATTTTCTTTTTAACAATGAATTTTTTAAGCAAGAAAGAGGTTGTGCGATGGGATCTTGCGCCGCACCGGCATATGCTAATGCTTTTATGTTCGGTGTGGAGCATGATCTCTTTTTTTCAGACATTCGATTTAAGACAAATATCGCCATGTATACTCGTTACATCGACGATATCTTCATCCTATGGACAGGTTCCCGAGAGGATTTCGTTGAGATGATGCAAATGGTTAATAGGATGGATAGTGCCATCAAATTTACTTTTGACATTCAGTCATCTAGTATCCATTTTTTGGATGTGGAAATTAGACAGGAGGGGGGTCACTTTAAAACCAGTGTCTACAGAAAACCCACGGATGTTAATAGTTTATTGCTTTCTTCTAGCCATCATCCGAAGGCATTGAAGAATGGTCTGCCATATTCACAGTTCCTGCGGGTGCATCGCATCTGCAGTGACCCTGTGGATGAGAAGGAGCAGATGGATTTGATGACCATTAAATTTCTGGAAAGGGGCTACAGTAATATTCTTTTACAGACGGCTAGAACAAGGGCCACATTAGAACCTAAAATCCCTAGTAAAAAGACCATACATAATAAGGGAGCACAGAATGCAGTTGTATGTGTCACTAGCTTTACCACCGCTAGCCAACGTCTGACAGATACTGCTAAGAGTATCTGGCCCATTATACAGTCAGATCCTGACATGTCTAGCCTCAAGACCAGCAGGTATCTTCCATGTTATAGGAGGGGTAATAGCATTAGGGATAAGGTAGTACACAATGATGTCTCCTCATTCTCTGTCCCCCCTACCGTAACCTTCCTTTCCAAGAAACCTGGCAATTATAAATGCACAGGTTGCACTACTTGTCTCTATCTGGAGACTGGTGATTACATATTACATCCTCATAATGGTCACAGAATCAAGATTAGACAGGTTTTAACCTGCACCAGTAAATTCGTTATTTATTGCATCCGGTGTCCCTGTGGGCTCCTTTACATAGGCAAAACCACTTGTCAGTTCAAAGAGAGAATGTCACAGCACAGAAGTGCAATCAAGCAAATTTTGGAGGGCAAGCATATCGATCAGCCGGTGGCCAAACATTTTAAACAGTACCAGCATGGTTTGGCCACCTTACGTTATAAAATGTTAGAGAAGGTTCCATCCTCCAAACGGGGAGGTGACAGGCATAAAATTCTCTTGCAGAAGGAAGCCCGCTGGATACACCGGTTAAATACGGTGTCACCTAACGGGCTGAATGAAACTCTCTCATTTGCTTGTTTTTTGTAATTCTTTATTTGCTGCATTTATTATAATCTGCATCTGACATAGATTATTAAGGTGTACATCAGGTTATTTACAAGCAGCATCTACACGCCTCATGATATACATTTTTTTATGTCCCAAGCTGCTATATTTGCATTGTGTTTGCTCCCTTTAAACAGTGTTATTGTCCGGACCAAGGGGCCAACCCTCTGTGTATATGTTACTATGGTGATGGGATATGCGCACACCGGTATGCGACGCCAGCAGGGCAAGGTTGTCCATGGGCAATGACGCAACCGGAAGTAAGTCTCCGTGTGAACCGGGGACGCCGCACGTGTGGTGATACTCTGTTTGTATAAAGGTAAGCTTTTGTATTATTTGTATTGTGACTTCTGATGACGGTCGAATAAAGACCGAAACGTTAAGCTACACTGATTTGAGTCTGCTCATTTCTTGGTGTCCATACAAGACCGTGAGTGCCACCAGCATCCATTCTCTACATTATGTATATATATATATATATATATATATATATACATGCAGACACACTAGTTTTACGGACGCAGCATATACTGGTCACCTCAGTCCCAACCCCCATGATTGGCTCCACCCAGTTCTGGAAACCGCCCCATGCAAATCCTGCGTTTACCACTGGATTCAGACGCATTTTGGCAAAACCTCCCTGAAAATTTTCGGGTGTGTTTTGGATTCGGGTGTTTTTTAAAAAAAAAACCCCTCAAAAACTGCCTAAATAATAGAAGTTGGGGGTAATTTTGATCCCATAGTTTTATTAACCTCAATAACCATAATTTCCACTCATTTCCAGTCTATTCTAAACACCTCCAAATATTATTTTTAGTCCTAAAATTTGCACCGAGGTCGCTGGATGACTAAACTAAGAGACCCAAGTGGCCAGCATAAACACCTGGCCCATCTAGGGGTGGCACTTCAGTGTCAGACAGGATGGGACTTAAAAAACTGTCCCCAAACATCACATGATGCAAATATAAATAAATAAAAAAGAGGTGCAAGATGGAACTGTCCTTGGGCCCTCCCACCCTTATGTTGTATAAACAGGACATGCACACTTTAACAAACCCATCATTTCAGCAACAGGGTCTGCCACACGACTGTGGCTGAAATGACTGGTTGGTTTGGGCCCCCACCAAAAAAGAAGCAATCATTCTCTCCTTGCACAAACTGGCTCTACAGAGGCAAGATGTCCACCTCATCATCATCTTCCAATTCCTCACCCCTTTCACTGTATACATCCCCCTCCTCACAGAGTATTAATTTGTCCCCACTGGAATCCACCATCACATGTCCCTGTGTATTTTCTGGAGGCAATTGCTGGTAAATGTCTCCACTGAGGAAGTGATTATAATTCATATTGACGAACATCATCTTCTCCTCCTTTTGTGGAAGTAACCTCATGCGCTGATTGCTGACAAGGTGACCAGCTGCACTAAACACTCTTTCGGAGTACACACTGTAGGGGGGGTAACTTAGGTAAAATAAAGCCAGTTTGTGCAAGGGCCTCCAAATTGCCTCTTTTTCCTGCCAGTATACGTACGGACTGTCTGACGTACCTACGGTGATGTTGTCACTTATATAATCCTCCACCATTCTTTCAATGGTAACAGAATCATATGCAGTGACAGTAGACGACATGTCAGTAATCGTTAGCAGGTCTTTCAGTCCGGACCAGATGTCAGTTTTCGCTCCTGACTGCCCTGATCCTTTTCCTGGCAGCTCCAGTGGTGGTAGAAAATGATGGAGGAGCTGTTGGCGAGTCACGTTCCTCTTGACTTGACAAGTGTCTCACCAGCAGGTCTTTGAACATCTACAGACTTGTGTCTGCCGGAAAGAGAGATACAACGTAGGCTTTAAACCTAGGATCGAGCACGGTAGCTAAATTTAGTCCTCTGATTTCAACAGATTGACCACCCGTGAATCCTGGTTAAGCGAATGAAGGGCTCCATCCACAAGTCCCACATGCCTACCGGAATCGCTCCGTTTTAGCTCCTCCTTCAATCTCTCCAGCTGCTTCTGCTAAAGCCTGATGAGGGGAATGACCTGACTCAGGCTGGCAGTGTTTGAACTGACTTCACGTGTGGCAAGTTCAAAGGGTTGCAGAACCTTGCACAACGTTGAAATCATTCTCCACTGCGCTTGAGTCAGGTGCATTCCCCCTCCTTTGCATATATTGTTGGCAGATATATAGGCATGAATGGCCTTTTGCTACTCCTCCATCCTCTTAAGCATATAGAGGGTTGAATTCCACCTCGTTACCACCTCTTGCTTCAGCTGATGGCGGAGCAGTTTCAGGAGTGTTTGCTGGTGCTACAGTCTTCGGCACGCGGTGGCTGAATGCCGAAAGTGGCCCACAATTCTTCAGGCCACCAACAGCATCTCTTGCATGCCCCTGTTGTTTTAAAAAAAAATTCTGCACCACCAAATTCATTGTATATGCAAAACATGGGACGTGCTGGAATTTGCCCACATGTAATGCACGCACAATATTGGTGGCGTTGTCCGATATCACAAACCCCCAGGAGAGTCCAATTTGGGTAAGCCAATCTGCTATGATGTTCCTCAGTTTCCGTAAGAGGTTATCAGCTGTGTGCCTCTTATGGAAAGCCGTGATACAAAGCGTTGCCTGCCTAGGAACAAGTTGGCGTTTGTGAGATGCTGCTACTGGTGGCGCCGCTGGTGTTGTAGCGGCATGAGGTAATACATCTACCCAGTGGACTGTCACAGTCATATAGTCCTGAGGCTGCCCTGCTCCACTTGTCCATATGTCCATGGTTAAGTGGACATTGGGTACAACTGCATATTTTAGGACACTGGTGACTCTTTTTCTGACGTCTGTGTACATTCTCAGTATCGCCTGCCTAGAGAAAATGGAACCTAGATGGCATTTGGTACCGGGGACACACTACCTCAAGAAATTTTCTAGGTCCCTGTGAACTAACGGTGGATACCGGATGCACGTCTAACACCAACACAGCTGCCAAGGCCTGAGTTATCCGCTTTGCAACAAGATGACTGCTGTGATATTTCATCTTCCTTGCAAAGGACTGTTGGACAGTCAATTGCTTACTGGAAGTAGTACAAGTGGTCTTCCGACTTCCCCTCTGGGATGACGATCGACTCCCAGCAGCAACAACAGCAGCGCCAGAACAGTAGGCATTACACTCAAGGATCCATCGGAGGAATCCCAGTCAGGAGAGGACTCGTCAGACTTGCCAGTGACATGGCCTGCAGGACTAATAGCGTTCCTGTCTAAGGAGGAAATGGACACTGAGGAAGTTGGTGGTGTGGTTTGCCCTGGGAGCTTGGGTTCAAGAGGAAGAAGGCATTTATTTGTCAGTGGATTGCTTCCGCTGTCACCCAAAGATTTTGAACTTGTTAATGACTTCTGATGAATGTGCTCCAGGTGACGTATAAGGGAGGATGTTCCTAGGTGGTTAATGTCCTTACCCCTACTAAAAACAAATTGACAAGGGCAACACACGGCTTGACACCTGTTGTCCGCATTTCTGCTAAAATAATTCCACAGCAAAGAGGTTATTTTTTTTGTATTTTGACCAGGCATATCAATGGCCATATTCATCCCATGGACAACAGGTGTATTCCCGGGTGTCTGACTTAAACAAACCACCTCACCATCAGTATCCTCCTTCTCAATTTCCTCCTCAGCGCCAGCAATACCCATATCCTCATCCTGGTGTACTTCAATAGTGACATCTTCAATTTGACTATCAGGAAATGGACTGTGGGTGCTCCTTCCGGCACTTGCAGGGGGCATGCAAATGGTGGAAGGAGCCACCTCTTCCCGTCCAGTGTTGGGAAGGTCAGGCATTGCAACCGACACAATTGGACTCTCCTTGGGGATTTGTGATTTAGAAGAACGCACAGTTCTTTGCTGTGCTTTTGCCAGCTTAACTCTTTTAATTTTTCTAGCGGGAGGATGAGTGCTTCCATCCTCATGTGAAGCTGAACCACTAGCCATGAACATAGGCCAGGGCCTCAGCCGTTCCTTGCCACTCCGTGTCGTAAATTGCATATTGGCAAGTTTACGCTTCTCCTCAGACGATTTTAATTTAGATTTTTGGGTCATCATTCTACTGAACTTTTGCTTTTTGGATTTTACATGCTCTCTACTATGACATTGGGCATCGGCCTTGGCAGACGACGTTGATGGCATTTCATCGTCTCTGCTATGACTAGTGGCAGCAGCTTCAGCACTAGTTAGAAGTGGATCTTGATCTTTCCCTATTTTACCCTCCACATTTTTGTTCTCCATTTTTTGATGTGTGGAACTATATGCCAGTAATATTATTATTATATCAATAGCAATGGCCTACTGTACTGTACTACTATATACTACTCACAACAATGCAGCACAGATATGGATACTTGTGGGTAAATTTACTAAGATGAAAGTTATTTTTAAGATGGGATGTTGCTCATAGCAACCAATCAGATTCCAGGTATTATCTTCTAGAAGGTGATAGATAAATGAGAAGCAGAATCTGATTGGTTGCTATAGGCAACATCCCATCTTAAATAGAACTCCCATCTTAGTAAATTTACCCCTTGGAGTGACACAGAGCTGCAAGATACAGCAATGGCCTACTGTACTGTACTACTATATATACTGGTGGTCAACAAAATGCTGCACTGCACTACTATATACTACTCACAACAATGCAGCACAGATATGGATACTTGAAGTGACATGGAGCTGCAAGATACAGTAATGGCCTACTGTACTGTTCTACTACAGGTGGTCACCAAAATGCTGCACTGTACTACTATATACTGCTCACAAAAATGCAGCACAGATATGCATACTTGAAGTGACACAGAGCTGCAAGATACAGCAATGGCCTACTGTACTGTACTACTATATACTGGTGGTCACCAAAATGCTGCACTGTACTACTATATACTGCTCACAAGCACAGATAGGGAAAGTTGAAGTAACACAGAGCTGAAAGATGCAGCAATGGCCTACTGTACTACTATATACTGGTGGTCACTAAAATGCTGCACTGTACTACTATATACTGCTCACAACAATGCAGCACAGATATGGATACTTGAAGTGACACAGAGCTGCAAGATACAGCAATGGCCTACTGTACTGTACTACTACTGGTGGTCACCAAAATGCTGCACTATACTACTATATACTACTCACAACAATGCAGCACAGATATGGATACTTAAAGTGACACGGAGCTGCAAGGTACAGCAATGGCCTACTGTAATGTACTACTATATATACTGGTGGTCACCAAAATGCTGCACTGTACTACTATATAGTATATACTGGTCACACAACAATGCTGCAGATATTGATCACTGATCAGGATACTGTCTAGAACGGAGTCTGACACGGAGCTGCAAGATACAGCAATGGCCTTCTGTACTGTACTACTATAATATACTGGTGGTCACCACAATGCAGCACACTGAGCACAGATATTTGCAGCACACTGAGCATAGATATTGAGCTTTTCAGGCAGAGAACATAGCCACATCCTCTCCGATCAATCTCCAATGCACAAGTGAAAATGGCGGCGACGCGCGGCTCTTTATATGGAATACGAATCTCACGAGAATCCGACTGCGGGATGATGACGTTCTGCCTCGTTCGGGTTAACCGAGCAAGGCGGGAAGATCCAAGGCTGCCTCGGACCCATGAAAAACACGTGAAGTTTGGGGGGGTTCGGATCTCGACGAACCGAACACGCTCATCTCTACTTTCAACGTGTAATGGAACATTGGGACATCATAACTTCGAAATGGTCCTGCTGTACTTAGATGACGTTAAAATCTTATCAAAGAATTATGAAGAGCATCTCAGACATCTAGAGAAGGTGTTCAAGCAGCTCATCAAATTGGGGTTAAAACTTAAGCTGGCAAAATGTCATCTACTCAAACCAAAGGTCCAATAATTGGGACATATTGTCAGCGCTGAGGGTGTCAAACCAGACCCAGAGAAGATACGCGTGGTACAAGAATGGCCCATACCAAAGACAGTGAAGGATGTATGGAGTTTTCTGGGTTTCGTGGGCAATTACAGATGGTTCGTGCAAGGTTATGCTAAACTGGACGCTCCATTGCATGAATTACTGCGCAGCACGTCTGGACCGGAAAGGTGGAGTTCGTCTTTAATTCTATGGGGTGAAGATGCCTTTGAACTACTCAAGACATCTCTGGTAACTGCTCCCCTACTCGCCTATCCAGATTATGAGAAGCCTTTCCAAGTCTATACAGATGCAAGCCACTGGGGTTTAGGCGCCATATTATCACAGATGCAAGATGGCCTGGAAAGGGTAATAGCATAAGCCAGTAGAGGCCTTTGTAAAACAGAGTGAAACAGTAAGAACTACAGTACCTTTAAGTTAGAGCTCCTTGCTCTTATATGGGCCATTACAGAGAAGTTCAAGAATTACCTGGCTGCTTCCCTGGTAGTTATCATGACCGACAATAATCCATTGGCTCATCTGTCCAATGCACAATTGGGAGTACTCGAACAATGTTGGGTATCCCGCTTGGCCAACTTTCGATACACAGTCACCTACCGGAGCATAAAGGTGAATGGGAATGCTGACGCCCTATCCCATCTACCCGTCACTGACCTTCCTGAAGTTGAAAAAGATGATGCTGAGGACGTTGAGATCCCGGTGTTCCATCCTGTGAACGGAGGATGGATCATGACATCTGACCCAGTCACTGCTGAAGCCCCTGTACGACCCGAAAGTCCTCCTCCTGCTTTACCCACATTGGAGTGGATAAAAATCCAACGAGAAAGCCCAGTTTTGAACAAGCTTATGGGCCTTACCCAGCAGAAGCACCCACTGAATAAGACGCAGCAGGCTGAAGCTGACCCAGAATTAATCAAATTATTGAGACACCGAGACCGCATCCGGGTAAGGCAAGGGCATATAATCTGTAGCAGCCTTGACCCCAGCACACACCAACCTATTACGCAAGTGGTAGTTCCAAAACGTCAGGCTACCCTTCTGCTTGAGGCCTATCATGATAAGTCTGGACACTTCGGTACCCAGAAAACTGAGACAGTGTTACGAAAAAAGGTACTTTTGGGTTGGAATGAGGGAGAACATTGAGAAATGGTGCCGTGACTGCATACCTTGCAACATCAAAAGGCATCCGGACAACAGCCAAAAAGACCTCTTATATTCCATTAGAAGCTGACGCCCCCTGGAGATCGTCACCCTAGATCACGTAAAAAATTAGAATCCAGTAGTACTGGATATCAGTACGCGCTAACCATGACAGATCATTACAGCAAGTTCCTTGTCGTTGTTCCTACAAGAGACTTAACTGCAAGAACCACGTCCGAGCTTTTCTTGAAACATTTTGTAAGACCCTATGGATACCCTGACCGAATCCTGACCGACCAAGGCCCAGTCTTTGAATCACAGCTGTTTAATGAACTTTGCACTCTATACGGTTGCCTAAAAGTAAGGACAATGGCCTACCACCCACAGGGGAATGGGTTATGTGAAAGAGCAAACCGGACCATCATTGGAATGCTCCGTAGTCTATCTGTGGAGAAACGTACCCAATGGCCTACCCTTCTCCCTGAAGTTAACTACTTATATAATAAAATTGAACACTGTTCAAACTGGTTCACACCCTACAACCTAATGTTCGGCAGGCAGGGTAAGCTGCCTAGAGATTTGGAATTGAACCCCGTTGTGATCGACCTAGTAGATCCCCGAGTTGATTGGGTACGGGAACACCAGTAGTGAATTGAAACAGCTAGACGGATTGTAGAGCAGAGGATGGAGGCAGCCCACCAACGGCAAGGAAGAGCTTATAATGCCAATGCTCGGCCCCTTCCTTTACTTTAAGTTGACAAGGTCTGGTTGAAAAAGAACCATCGCTCTAGCAAACTTGATGCCATGTGGGAGGATGTTCCATACATCGTGGTCAGTGTTCTAGCTGGTAATAACTATACCTATCAGATCCGTCGTGGTCAAGAAGGACCATTTAGAACTGTATCCCACGAGCAACTAAAACCTTGCAATATGGAAGGAGGATTTGGCTTTGGCAGAAGGGCCGGCAACCCCAGGAGATATTCCCTTACACGATCCCATAGAGCTTCTGTTGTTCATGGGCGGTACCGGTCCGCCGAGCTCAATAAGAATCATGGCCCCAGAAGCCATACCCCGGCAAATAGAAGGTCAAAACGAAGCACTAGAGGCATATTACCTCTACGGTTCCATGATTGAGATACTTTCAGATGTACCTGTAATTGCTGTGCTTGTAAATGTACGCCCGAGTGACCCAGATAAAAATTTATAAGATGCATGAGGACACGCATGGTTCAAGGGGGGGGCACATGTAATACGCTGTAATTTATAACCAGTTTATTTGGTAATATTGAGGAAATGCTAAATTAACTAGTAAAATATATATATTTGTATAAATAAGTAAGAAAATAAACTTTAATAGCTGGTAGAGTATAAGTGGCCGTCACGGAGGGGAGTTAGAGCCGACTGGACTGACAGCACCATTGAACACAGTGGGCGCATGGCAGGAATGTTCTCACCCACGTCGTACCCACCGCCGACGGGGCGCCGCTCCTGCCCCTCAGTGTCTACCTTCAATTTAGCACTGGCCCGTGAACCAATCAGAGCTCGCGGACCGGCAGCCAAGGCTCCTGATCGGCACTGAATTGATTGGATTGGCACTGAATTGAAGGTAGACACCTGCACCACCACCGGAGACTGAGGGACAGGAGAGGCGCACGCTGCGCTCTCCTCCCCTCACACACAGGAACAGGACAGCAGCGATGAGCAGCAGGGGAAGGGGGGGCATGTGTACCTTGCACTGGGGGCATATCTGGCACTGTGGAGGCATTTCTGTATCTGGTACTGGGGGCATATCTGGCACTGAGGGGACATGTTTTTCTGACACTGGGTGCATATCTGGCACTGAAGGGACATGTGTATCTGGCACTAAGGGCATATCTGGCACAGGGAGCATATCTGGCACTGTGGAAGCATTTCTGTATCTGGTACTGCGGGCATATCTGGCATGGTGGGGACATGTGTATATGGCACTGAGGCATATCTGGCACTGGGGGGACATGTTTATCTGGCACTGGGGGCATTTCTGTATCTGGTAATGTGTATCTGGCACTGTGGGGCAATTTATAACTGGCACTGAGGGGCAACGTGTATCTGGCACTATTGGGGTCATATGTGTATCAGCCCCTCCCCCATATGAGTATCACGCCCCCATTTCCATTGGCCATGCCCCATGTGACATTTGGCCAAACCCATTTTTTTGTGCACACACACAGTACCTATAAGAATTTTTTTTTCGACTTGCACCACTGGCAGGACTGCAAAATTAGCAGCCCAGCAATCAGATCTGAATGACCCCCCTAAGCTAGAGGAATAGCCACTGGGTTTTTATACCAAATATTGGCCAACTTTCTCCTGAGTGATCTAGTTTTCCCCAATCCCGGGCAGTGCAGTTTTGTACTATGGGGGTCATTCCAAGTTGATTGCTAGCTGATGTTGTTCGCTGCGTAGCGATATTTTTTAAATAATGGCTAAACTGCGCATGCGTATGCTCCGCAAAGCACACGTGCGTCGCACAGGTACGAAGGGCATCATTGCTGTGCAATAGTTTTAGCGACGATTCCATTCGCACAGCTGGTCGCAAGGTGATTGACAGGAAGAGAGCAGTTATAGGTGTCAACTGACCGTTTTCTGGGAGTGTTTGGGGAAATGCAGGAGTGTCCAGGCATTTGCAGGGCGGGTGTCTGACGTTAAATCCGGGACCTTCGTCGCTGGATTCATCGCACAGAATAAGTAATTGCAGGGCTGGTCTTGTTTTGCACAAAATATGTTTGCAGACCTCGGCTACACAGGCGTTCGCACACTTGCAAAGCGATAATACACTCCATCGTGGGCGGGGACTATGCGTATGCACGGCTGCTAAAAGTAGCTAGCGAGCGATCAACTTGGAATGAGGGACTATATTTCCAGTGCCAGAACAATGCTGTACTATGGCCTGTGCTGGCCACGCCCCCAATGCACTTCCAAAATTATGTCATCATGATGTCATGAAGGGGGCGAGGCCACTGGTACAGGTAAGAGCAGCACCACCCAAAGCCTACAGACTGTAGGGTGCCGGCCTGGAGTGTATAAAGGAGATGCTGCTTGCACAGCCCTAGTTTCAGCCCTGCATATCACATCTTGTATATTTGCATTTATCAGGTTAATTATGTATTAAATAATTACAAATGAAGCTTTAATAAATGATACAAAAATCGTATTATCATTGATATCACAGAGTACACACATCTACTGTATATCCTATTTTTACCTGCAATGACCAGCTCTGTGCTTGTTCTGCTTGTGAATGTTCCATTGCTGGTGGTCACCCTGCAGCAGTAATGGGTGTAAGAAGAGCTGTCATATCTATGTATGCGCAGTGAGACATCTGTGGGGAAACTGACCAGTGAGTACCGCTCATCTCTGCGTCGCTGGTCCAAGGTGTAGAGTTCATATGTATTATATAAGCAAAGCTCATTGTCTCCTCTATACCAGGTGACTTTCTGTGCTACCCCTGTGGCCTCCTGCGGGTAATGACAGGGGATGGTGATCTCTTCTCCCGGAACAGCTACCAACTCATCCAGCTGAGATATGGACCTGTCACCTACACAGAGAATACAATGAGTACTGATTAGCAGAGTTTCCACATTTCAGAGATTCCACCTGACAAATGGTTTCATGACCTGATTTCCTCAGAATTAGACAAATGATTATCAACCACCTCTACTGGGAGGCTCATCATCGTCATCATCATCAGAAGCAGTAGAAGATGTCACGTGTCTACAGCTCTCGGCACCTTGGTACTTACTCTTCCTGGACTCTACTTGAGGAAATGTCAATGACTATTAGGGGCAGTATGGTTGGTGTAGTGGTTATTATTACTAACTCACAGCACTGAGTTCTTATTTCAACTCTAACTATATATGTGTGTGTCCATGTGACAAAGGATACAGCTCCTCTGGGGCGGGGACTGATGTGACTGACTGAAGTATTATCTGTAATAACTGGCAGTAATAATAATAATAATAAACAAATATTAACACTTCAATCTCTGAGTATCTGTGTAATAATCTTTGGACTAAACACAGATAATGATCTATGCTCCATGGGGCTAATTCAGACATGATCGTAAAAGCAAATTTGTTAGCAGTTGGGCAAAACCATGTGCACTGCAGGGGGAGTAGATGTAACATGTGCAGAGAGAGTTAGATTTTGGTGGGGTGTGTTCAAACTGAAATCTAAATTGCAGTGTAAAAAGAAAGCAGTCAGTGTTTAACCTGCACAGAGACAATATAATCCACCCAAATCTAACTCTCTCTGCACATGTTACATCTGCCCCCCCTGCAGTGCACATTGTTTTGCCCATTAGCTAACAAATATACTGCTGCGATCAGGTCTGAAATACCCCCCATGTTTGTAATGAGTGAAAGTGACTGACCTCTGTGTCATTGTGGTATAACAGTCTTCCTTTTTCATCAATTACTTGAGTTTATTTTCTCATACATTTGCTTTGTTTTTCCTCTAGTATACAGTAGATAAGGTCTGAATAATTTCCAAATTATAGCCCAGTGATATACTATAGCCATAACCTGGTCTAGCAGTTGATAATCTCATTGCTGAGCCAAGCACTAATAGATCGGATCAGCATGCTTTGCCGATGGACGGGATTCCGGCGGCTAGAATACCGAGAACGGCATCCCTGCCATCACAACCCTCCAGTAAGACCCCTAACCCTCCCCCTACCTTACCCCAACCTTCCCTGTTGGGTGCCTAAACCTAACCCTCCCCTACTGTGTGTCCAACCCTAAACGTCATTTCCCGGTCCTTAACACTAACCTTCCCTGATCTGCAGCCTAACCCTACCCCCGACGGCAGGGCGGCAGTGTGTCCCGCTATCAGGACATACGTGATGCCCGCTGTCGGTAATATGCCGCCAGTATACTGACGCCAGTTTGCATTCACCGGCATTGCATTCTCCTACGGGATCCCTGCTTTGTTATATCGACCGCTGGGATCCCGTATGTCGGTAAGTTACCTGCTACCCTAATAGACCAGATAGAGTATAGCTGCAGATTACAGTTACACAGGTCAGGAATCCAGTTTGGAGACCAGGTGGATCTGCAGGATATGGAGCAAAGTTTCAAGTAAGCTGGTACCAAGAGTGCATCAAGCTTGGGAAGGCGACATGCTTAGAACTCTATTCTGAGTTGGAAACAGATATAATTGAAAAATGTACCTACACTAAGACTTTGCATTTTGCTACCTACAGTATTATAATTTAGCTGCAGATGTGAGATGTGAAGGAAGCAAATGAAGCCCCTTCGCCCTGAAAGTCACAGGAGCAAATGCACAAGGAATACATTACACAAAACACAAGGTTAAGCTGGCCATACACCTTAAGATTTTTTTGTACAACCAACCAACCAACCAACTAATTCGCTGGTTGGAACAAAAATCAGGTAATGGATGAGAGCAAATGACAATGATCATTTGTTCCCAAGCACCAGAAAACAGACAAAAGTGGTCATTCAAATTAGTTAAATCTGTTTTGAACAAACAAACGAGTTTCTGTCTGTCAGATCGATTGTCATTTGCTCTCATTCATTACCAGATTTTTATTCCATCCAGCAGATTGGTTGGTTGGTTGGTTGGTTGGTTGGTTGGTTGGTTGGTTGGATGGTTGGTTGGACAGAATATATTAAGGTGTATGGCCAGCTTTCGGCTTCACTGGGTCCCATTTATCAAAATATTTGTGGCTTATTCTCCAAACACTGGGTTAACTGCAAATATTTAGTATCACCTTAAAGTCTTACTCAGGGTTGCCGACTTTCGGGCTGCCCTCTCTGGTAGAGGGCAGCCAGCTTGGCGCAGCAGGGGGCAGGGAGGGCGGGCATGATGTCACATGGGGGCGGGGCAAGGCTATGTAGCTGAAGCAGCACAGGAGGCATGGAGCCCCAATCTAACAGGCACTGTATAGCAGGGGATACGATGACATGATTCAGCAGGAATTGTGTCATCAGGTCCCTTTGGACTGCCCACTTGTGCTCTGCAAGTGAGCGGCGGAGGGGTGGGTGCGGGGGAGCTGGAGCACTGCGGGAGGGCTGGGAGGGGATCCCAATTTTTGGTGGCCTCCCTGCCATTCCAGGAGGGTAGGCAAATATGGTATTACTGTGGGACAGCAGCAGATATCTCTGCAATTTCTCCATTTTCCTTGGCACCCGCATCACCAATAGGTTTCTATGGGCAATGCGACGCCCGATTTACCAACTTTTAGAATGCAAAGCACTCCGGATCGTGGCCGCCCTGCAGCTACAGATATCTGTAGATGTCAGTAACCTGCTGCAGCCTTTAGGCTACAGATTGCATAATAAGCCAGAATCCTCCCTGGCAATGGCCCCTATTTGGTCAGCGGCAGTGCCGTAACTAGATATTTTGACCCCCCCGACACGATAAAATAGTTGCGAGGATTCATGGGAAGTGGGCAAAAATACCAATATATATCATGCTGCACAGTAGTCTTCATTATTCAAATTACGCCGCACAATAGCACCACATACACACATTACGCCAGGTAGAGTCCCTGTCACACATTACGCCAGGTAGAGTCCCTGTCACACATTAAGCCAGGTAGAGTCCCCTTTTACACATAACGGCAGGTAGAGCCCCCTTTTACACATAATTGCAGGTAGAGTCTCCTTTTACACATAACAGCAGGTAGAATCCCCTTTTGCACATAACGGCAGACAGAGTCCCTTTTTACACATTACATACACCAGATACTCCAATAAACATAAAGGCCCTCATTCCGAGTTGTTCGCTCGTTTTTTTTCATCGCATCGCAGTGAAAATCCGCTTAGTACGCATGCGCAATGTTCGCACTGCGCCTGCGCCAAGTAATTTTACAATGAAGATAGTATTTTTACTCACGGCTTTTTCATCGCTCCGGCGATCGCATTGTGATTGACAGGAAATGGGTGTTACTGGGCGGAAACACAGCGTTTTAGGGGCGTGTGGCTGAAAACGCTACCGTTTCCGGAAAAAACGCAGGAGTGGCCGGAGAAACGGTGGGAGTGCCTGGGCGAACGCTGGGTGTGTTTGTGACGTCAGCCAGGAACGACAAGCACTGAACTGATTGCACAGGCAGAGTAAGTCTGAAGCTACTCTAAAACTGCTACGAGGTTTGTGATCGCAATATTGCGATTACTTCGGTCGCACTTTTAAGAAGCTAAGATACACTCCCAGTAGGCGGCGGCTTAGCGTGTGTAACTCTGCTACATTCGCATTGCGACCGATCAACTCGGAATGAGGGCCAAAGATACACCAATACACATATACTGTAGATGCATCAATACACATAAAGATACTATAGTAAAAAATTACGTTCTAAAACGCCTACTAGTGCAAACGTACAAAGTGCAAAATGTGCTCAGGTGAACAAATATTTTGGGAATAGAGTTAGCGTCTTAGTCAGCATATTTAGTCGTCAGACCAGCATATAATCAAGATGTATATGAAAGAAAAGATAAAATATAGAGACCATCGCCTGTAACGTCTTAACTAAGAGGTCACAAATATAAAGGCATATCTGTCCAAGGTGGCATTCCTGGATACAGCAAGAGTCTCTTTAGAATGTAAGAGGCACTTTAGATCGTCATTTTTTACTATTTTATGCGTGTTTCACAAATACACAGTTTTTTTTAGCAGCCACCAATAGATATTAATGGGGAGTGTTTCTTAATAATTAATTCTATAAATTATCTATGTGTTATTTCTTTGACATTTGTGCGCTTAGTTCCAAATTGTTTCTCTTTACACATACAGATACATCAATACACATACAGATATACCAATACACATACAGATACACCAATACACATACATCAATACACATACAGATATACCAATACACATACAGATACACCAATACACATACATCAATACACATACAGATACACCAATACACATACATCAATACACATACAGATATACCAATACACATACAGATACACCAATACACATACATCAATACACATACAGATACACCAATACACATACATCAATACACCAATACACACACAGATACATCAATACACATACAGATATACCAATACACATACAGATACACCAATACACATACATCAATACACATACAGATACACCAATACACATACATCAATACACATACAGATATACCAATACACATACATCAATACACATACAGATATACCAATACACATACATCAATACACATACATCAATACACATACAGATATACCAATACACATACAGATACACCAATACACATACATCAATACACATACAGATACACCAATACACATACATCAATACACCAATACACACACAGATACATCAATACACATACAGATATACCAATACACATACAGATACACCAATACACATACATCAATACACATACAGATACACCAATACACATACATCAATACACATACAGATATACCAATACACATACAGATACACCAATACACATACATCAATACACATACAGATACACCAATACACATACATCAATACACATACAGATATACCAATACACATACAGATACACCAATACACATACATCAATACACATACAGATACACCAATACACATACATCAATACACCAATACACACACAGATACACCAATACACATACAAAGCTACGACAATAGTCAGGGAGCAGGACAGGATGGAAGAGAGCTGCAGGATGCTGTATAGGACGGACCACCTGCTGCTGCTACCACCGGCTGGACCCTCAGCATCAGAACCACAACCAGACAGCCCCGGGAGCAACTCACCACATTAAGTCCACTGGCCGCCCGCTGCACGTCTTCATCACCCAGAGAGGAGATAGAGTGCCAGAGAGAAGACAGAGCGGACACCCAGAGAGGAGACAGAGTGGACACCCAGAGAGGAGACAGAGTGGACACCCAGAGAGAAGACAGAGTGCCGGAGAGGAGACAGAGCAGTACCCGGAGAGGAGACAGAGCGGACACATAGGCAAGGCAGCACAACACAGTGACCCGCCTTCCACTTTGGCCGCATAGCGGTAAATCCGCTACAGTCAAGGCAGCCGCCACTGTCACACCACCATTATTCCGGCCCTGCCTGTGGGTGTTGCCGGCAGTCCTGCGCCCTCAGTGCACTTGCGCTGTGTGCCAGGCACTGCTTGCACACACTTCGTTACGGCCCTGGTCAGCGGAACCGTGCCACTCAGAAGCCCCGGCCCTGCACAGAGCACATCACATCTGCTCAAGCATTGCCTGGAACCGATGACACACAATGGGAGAGATGGAAATACTATGGTAGGATCCTTGCAAGTTTATCAGAACCATTTATTGTTCATTCTACACCTGGCACTGGGTTGGATTCGGCGGTCGACATCCCCGAGGTCAAAATACAGATGCCGGAATCCCGACTGCCAGATTGCCGACAGGGGGGTGCAACAAATTTCCTTGCGGGCTCGCTGTGCTCGCCACACTTCGAGCTTGGTGGTTCGCTGCGCTTGCCACAGGCTCTATTTCCCCTCCATGGGTGTCGTGGACACCCAGGAGTGGGAATAGCTGTGGTACCACTGCTGGCATTCTGGCAGTCGGGATTCCGGCATTGGTATTTTGACTACCGAGATTTCGACCACCGATTGCAAATGTGAAAATAAGCACTACACAGAAGATAAGACATATGAGAATAAAAGAAACAGTGATTAAGATACTATCGAAGTCGAAAATATTGCAAGCACACTCATCACATACAAACACCACACATATGGCCTCCGTGTGGGTGCTTGTTTCTACCGTGCGTGCGCATACTCGCAAGCTACGTATGATCGCTCCTGCAATCTTGCGTGTTAGCGCGTGGTATGAGTATTTACGGTAGCATATGCATTCACATGGAAAAGCCTCAAAGACATATTCTATATTTAATTGACATAGCACATAATGTACACATAGCCTACATGCACCACACCAGCGAGTTTCATTTATTTCAAAGGTACAACAACAGAGGGATTCGACTTTACAGGATACGAGGGGACAGAGTTAGGTTAGGAGGTGGTGTTTGGTATCCAGCTGTACAGTATATTAAGAGCAATATTCCGGTAGCAGTTTGCAGAAGGTAGCACGCTCCTGCGCATAACTATGCGCAGGAACAGAATATTAATATCTCACTGTATTTACTGTACTCATGATATTTGGCGAGAACACAGTGGAGAACATCTGCAACTCCACCTGGACCAGGCATTGCCCACCTATTCAAACCTACCTATGACCCCTCCTGTACTGTAAATGACCAATCCTTTTACCTATGGGTGAAGAGCTAACAGATTCCTTTGTTTCATGATTTGGACAAATGTATAAAAGCCACGCTACCTGGTTGGTCAGTTACATTCTCTGAGGGTCAACTTTGCAGACTGACTGAGGACCGGATCAAGGTAGCGCTGGTGAACAAACATATGTATCATTGATTGTAGCCTGTTTCTCTTTTTGATTGTATTATTGTTGTTACCCCTTTCTGAGTAAATAACTGTTGGTGGGTTGGATCCCAACATATTTTAAATACAATTGGTGTCGTGTGCCTTTCCGCTAGGGGTTATACAGTGTATTCAGCCTCATGTGTAGCTACTCCGTGCTCACACGTGACGGCGTGCTTACGCAACGTGTACGCATCTGTTAGGGGTTTTACACACACACACGCTTAGCGGTCACTGCAGCCTGAACAAATATATATATATATATATATCAATATCCTGGTAGGTCCTGCACTCACATCTCATTCAATCCAACGTAGCGGGTGCTCCCAATAGACCATAACGATCCACTTGAAATAGTAGGGTTTCCACACTGTGGAGAGTGCACTCATGCAGAAGGACAAATCCATCCAAAAATAAAATGTAGAGTTTTATTGGTCATCACATAGCCTTAGTGTCGACGTTTCGTTTCATAAATGAACCTTTCTCAAGACCGGCAATGTAGAATAATCAGATCAACATCATATAGAAAAAAGGTTGATATAATATCTAAAACAAGAACAAA